>NC_056727.1:101776147-101916147 GCF_019279795.1 Protopterus annectens | reverse complement strand
ATTGTTGCAGTTAGTCAGTGGGATATACAAAACAATGATACATACATTCTTTTTTCCAGTTTTCAAAGCATAAGGACTTTGAGGATCACTTACTCTTTTAATGTCAGATTGAATGCTAAATCCCCAACCCATTAAGCAGCAATTTTATTTTAAAACAGAATAAGTTCTACAGAATGGAATAGAAAAAAATAGCATTTTTGCACTTGTGGGTCATTAAGATACTGACATATTTCCATTTAAGGTAAACTTTGAAATTGTGTTATTTATTTCTTTATATATATTAGATTTATTATTATGATATATATGAGAGGGGCATACTGTGTACTTTTATTTCTATAAGTACAATTCTGTTATCTGGACTTGCAACTACTTCTATATCCAATCTGCATTTATGTAGTATGCCTAACTATGTCTCAACAGTGATTTTTCTGTGGCAAAGCTGGGAAATCAACTCTGTATAAGTATATGTTTTTGTCCCTTATGCCTAGGTTTGAATCCCACAGTGTACAAATCAATTTTCTCATTCCTCACTGCCTGGAACTGTTGCTGTCCATGCACCATCATGCAAACACTTTGCGTGGTTGCGTACTCCAGTAAATGAGATAACTGGAACTGGCAGGAAAGCATCAGTCTCCATTGCTCTAGATCCACTGGTAGATATACATGGCAGGCATTAGTTGGTTAGGTGCCAGGTTTAGGGCACAGAGTTGGGGTCTGCAGGAGTCCAGGATATTCACTGGACTCCTAGTAAAGCACCGCAGCCAAAGGCTTCTGCAGGGGGACTCTTCTGGCTCCCAGTACATGTCTGAGGAGTGGAATAGCTTAGCCTGGGCTGTATCCAGTGCCACTGGTATCCTGCACACTGGAGAGCAATGTAGGCATTATTTCAATGACCTGCAGAGAAGGAAGAGGGATACTGTTGACCATTGGCTGGAGGAATTTAGGACACAGGACATCCCACACATTTGTAAGTATCAAATACAGAAAGTACTTGTAAGACTTTGAAAGCTGAATATAGGCAAGACTGGTATGCATAACGCTCTTCTGTTCTTTTTTTGTTTTTCCCCAGCTGCCAGTGATTGGGAGGTCAATATAAAGGCTCACTGGGCTAGACTGGAGAGACTGAGTGGAGCAAGTGGTACATATGCAGCAGAAGAGAAGAGTTATTGTAGCATTATAGGTTCGTAGGTTCATAGGCAGGTACTAGGCTATCTGCCCAAAGGCATTTATAAGCCTAGCCAGAATGCGATGGCTTTCACCACCCCCTTAGATTAGTTCCCTGTGCCTCTGTCCAGCAGAGCCACTGAAGTGATCCCCAGGGTAAACTTTCTGTTTCCCATCCACTCGGCAAGGTCTCTCTTGAAGAATGTTAGTGAGGAGCTCTGCCTGATGTAGACTGGAATCTTGTTCCAAAGCATGCAAAGTCTCTGGAACAGGAATCTATCCCTCCAACATATCCTATTTATTGTTGTGGTGAGGTTTAGATCCCTAGAGTGTGTGGCTCAAGGGGATATGGTTTTCATTAGGTGGAGCATGTCCATCAATTTTGGGTTGGACATGGCCTTGTATATCAGGCAGAGATCACCTCTGAGTAGGTGGTATGCAACGGAGTACAGCTGGAGTTTCTTCAGTCGAGCTGCATAGGGCATCTATTTGAGGCCAGTGATCCTCTTGGTGAGGTATTTCTGTGGTCTTTCCACCTGTTGCAGGTGTCTTGTAAGGTACATCCCAAATGGGGCGTTGTACTCTATGATGGGTCTGATGAGTGATGCATAGAAGGGCACAATTACCTCTTTTTATCTGGATGCAAACCCTTTTGTGATTAAGTGGGCCACATAGAAGGATTTTCTAACCACTTTGACAATGTGATTATCAAAGGAGAAATTACTATCTATTTGGGTCCCCAGATCCCTTATTACATCTTCCATATTTAGGGGGCTACCACCTATGTGGTAGTTTGTGGGTACTTTCATTTTTCCAAAGGAGATGACTATGCACTTTTTGGCATTTAGCTTGAGACCATGGTTTTGACACCAAGTATCTGTCTCAGTGAGACCCTTTTGGAGGATGTCTGTGTCAGCCGGAGAGTCAATTATAGCCCCTAGTTTGCAGTCGTCTGAAAACTTGGTCAGCCATAATCCTCCTGTGCTTGCCTGTACCTCTGAGAAGTATATGCCGAACAGGAGGGGTCCTAGGACTGAGCCCTGGGGAACGCCACTTGTAACCGGTTTAGAGTCAGACATAGCTCCCACAACTCTTACCATGTGGTTTCTGTCCATGAGCCAGTTGGCAACTCATCTCGTGACATAAGGGTTTATGTTCAGGCTGGTGAGCTTGTCTATAATACCAGAATAGGGAATGGTGTTAAAGGCCTTGGCTGTGTGGACCACTTTTTCCTTGTCTATAGCCTTGGTAACTGTCTCGGAGAAGTCTACCAGATTTAGGAGGCATGATCTGCCCTTAACAAAGCCGAACTGGGTAGGGTCCAGTGTTTGGAGGTTCCCAATGTCTCTGTTAAGGAGATCTATGATAATGCACTCCATAGCCTTGCAGACCAAGCTAGTCAGGCTTATAGAGTGATAGTTCCTGGGGTCTCTTGTGGCTCCACCTTTGTGGAGTGGAATAACCATAGCTGTGTGCCACTCTATGGGCACGTAGCCTGTGGAGAGGCTGAGTTTGAACAGTGTGTTTAGGTGAGGGGTTAGTTCATCTTTGAGCTCATGTAGGACACAGCCTGGGACACTGTCCGGTCCCATTGAAGCTGTGTTTTTGGCTTTGGAGAGGGCTGTTTTAACCTGAGTGTCTGTGATTTCAGGGGCACTACATTCTTCTGGTATGTTTATGAGCCCTTTTGGGGGTGAGAGGGGGGTGAAGTTTGCACTGAACCTGTCCACCAGGATGTTGGCGATATCGGTTGGTTCAGTGAATTTTGTGCCATTCTGCACTAACTCTGAGCAGATCTGAGAATTGCCACTTAGATTCTTGACATAGCTAAAGAATGCCTTGTGGTTATCTTTGGAGTCCTTGGCAATTTTTCTTTCTAAGTTAGCCTTGGATGATTTTATGAGGGATCATAGTTTCTTGCTGATACTGATCAAGGATGTCTTCCCTTCTTGGGATTTTACTCTTTTCTGTACTAGTTTCCTCCTTCTATTGTATAGCTTGTTTATGGCAGGGGTTCACCAGACTGGTTTCCTTTTCCTGGAGGAGTGAGTCTTGGTTTTGCTTGGGATAGCATGATACATGCATTCTTGTAGGTGCCCGTAGAGTGCATTAGTAAAGGATTTTGCAGCTTTGGCAGCGTTATCCTTTAGCATGGGGGATTTGAAACTTTCCACCTCGGTTTGTTTTTGTGTATTTATGTGTTTTTTGCTGGTGCTGGTTTCGTAGGTCTGTGTGACTCTGGTGGTGTGGTGCAAGTAATTTTCTTCTCCTCTTGACTGTCTGGTCCAGTCTTGGGTTGAGAGAGCTTAGCCTCCAGTTTGGCTGTATAATTGCATGTCTCGCATGTATTAGTGTTTGGTGGTAGGAGGAGAGGGTTGTCTGTGTACATGAGGCAGTTGTAACCTGAAGTTTGCTTTTGAAAAGTTTTTCACAGTGGTTTCTTTGACCGGGGGTGGAATGTGGATATCTAGAGTGATTAGTTTATGGTCATATCTAACCAACGAGGGGTTGACCTCCGGTGTGGAACACCGGTCGCCCATGTTGGTAATGACTAGGTCCAATAGGCGGCGCAGTGGTGCAGCGGTTAATGCTGTCACCTCACAGCAAGAGGTTCTCCGGTTCGATTCTCGGCTGGGGTGCCTTCTGTGTGGAGTTTGCATGTTCTCCCTGTGTTCGCGTGGGTTTCCTCCGGGTACTCCGGTTTCCTCCCACATTCTAAAGACATGCTTCTGGAGCGTTTCTTCCTGGGCCTCCGCTGAAAACAGGATCTGTGGAACCTAGTCGAACTTTCCCGGTCAACAAATGTTAAATAAAAATAAAATAAAATATGTTGTCACCTCTGGTGGAGGTGTTGAGCAGTTGATCCAGGGTGTTTGAGTTTATAAATTCTAGGAAATGTTGGGCAAGGGAGTTATTGCTTCAGTAGTTCTCCCAGTTAATGTTTGGGTAATTGAAATCACCCAATATCAGGGTGTTTGGTAGGACTTTTATGGTTCCCAGTGTTTCCAGAAATGCAGAATGGGGGTCCTGGGACATGGTGGGTGATCTATAGCAAGCTACAACTTAAATTGCATTTCTGCCCATTGTTAGTTGCACGTCGATGATCTCTGAAGCATCGTGCTGTGCCACTAACCTGGAGGTGTGGGTATCCTTGATAAATATGGATATGCCCCCGCCTTTTGTATTTTGGTCTGGGTTTTGTGGCTGAAATGTATGGTATGATTTGGAGCCTAGTAGTGCTGGGGTGCTCCCTGGAGCCTTAAACCAGGTTTCTGTTACTGCACATATATCAATTTTCTCCTTACTGAGAAGTGCCTCGAGTGTGTGTATTTTGAAGTTTAGACTTCTGGCATTGAGTAGCATTACCATCAGTTTTTTGTTACTTGTGCTATTTATGGTGGTGGGTTTGTCTTTTGAGCCTTGCCTAAAAAAAGGCACTATGAGGGTGGCAAGAGCCTTGGCCAGTATTTGAAAGCCTGAGGGTGACAGGTGAAAGCCAACTCTAGCAAAGCAGAGTGGCTTGTTGAGCATGTCATACCAGGCTGACATACACTGGATCCCCTTTGAATGACACCAGAAGCTTAGCCAGTTGTTGAAATTGATAATTTTTTCTTTATACTGTGGTCTCATTCTTGGTGAGGGCAGGATGCTACTCAGGGTCAGGGTCATACCCGCCTGGGCTATGTGATCAGGGAGCTCTTCCATTTCTCTTTTTATGTAGTCCAGGGAGGTAAGGCTCAGGTCATTCACACCAACATGGACAATGAAAGCGTCATATTTGTATTTGTTCTGGAATGACCTGAGTGCTTGTGTTATGTGGCGGATCCTGGCACCCGACAGGCAACTAACAGTAACCTTGTCCTTGTTCAGCCTAGTGAGTGGGACATCAGTGTGCCTGACTATAGAGTCACCTATTACTAGTGTGTTGGGTATGTTATTTTGCCTTAAGGGTTGTGATTGCGTGGCACACTGGCTTTGTGAAGTATGTGTTTCATGGTTTGTGTTGGGGGGGGGGTGGAGGTTGCTTGGATGTCTGCTTTTGAGGTCTCTGTTGCTTTTGCAGATTTTTATTTAGAGCCTCCGTGTATGTGTTTTTGTGTATTTATGTGTGTTTTTTGCTGGTGCTGGTTTCGTAGGTCTGTGTGACTCTGGTGGTGTGGTGCAAGTAATTTTCTTCTCCTCTTGACTGTCTGGTCCAGTCTTGGGTTGAGAGAGCTTAGCCTCCAGTTTGGCTGTATAATTGCATAACTTGCATGTATTAGTGTTTGGTGGTAGGAGGAGAGGGTTGTCTGTGTACATGACGCAGTTGTAACATTCCCTCAAAATGCCCAGCTTCACCATTTGGACTGGAGTGTACACCTGAAACTGCCCTTTAGACATGCCTGGATAGGTACAGTGAGCTGTTTTACTGATTGGCTGGTAAGGTCGAATAGAGAGGCTTGTTCTTCTCTACAGTATAGGGGGGGTCTAGTGCTAAGGTTTATTAGTGCTTGCTATGAGTTTTAAATAAGTGCTGGGCTGAGAAGTGAATGGTTTGAGTGCTTAAGTTGAAAGTTTGTCTATTTCCAAGGGAAAAATTGAAGAATAGACTTTGTGGAGCCAGGAATAGTTATACCCTAGGCTGCCCCGCCAGCAAAACACTAATGTGGGTTTTATAGCAGGGAAATGAATGAGATAGAAATTAGCCCAAAATGGCCAATAAACTACTAATTTCTGGGCTGAAACCACTCCTCCAGGGACAGATAGGCTGCTCAAAGCTCCCCTCTCTCACAGGTGAACAGAGAAACTTCGTTCTATCCAAGTAAGGTATGGGCAAACACATAAACTTGTAACACAGCCCTGAATTCAGCACTAACATGAAAACTGGACTATACTAGCTTAGAAAGGCAGGAAAACAAGTATATATTTTGCTTTTTTTTGTTTTTTTTTCAGAAAATAAAGCAGATACAATCAAATAAACACTTTAAATGCGCAGAAATGGCTATCACACTTGAGTGTGTAGCCTACAACATTTAAACAGGTAATTTAAACACAAAAATGATTTTGTTAAAGTGCAGGCAGTAAAATAAATACAATATGTAGCTGAAACAAGCTTTTAAATCACAGAAACTATAAAAAATCAGCGTTTTAGGCAGAATTAGCTAAAGGCAGCAAGAAAATGCAGAAAAATGATACTTAATCACTCCAAAGTCTCTCTTTTGTCTTTCTGATGCTGTAGAACTCTGCGGGGCACCAGGCAGGAGCTTCCTGAGCTGTATACATTAGAAGTTAAAGATAGCTATTTTGGTATTTTATAGAGTTGTATCAAATTGAGCATGCATGTCCCAACTGTAAATACAAGGATGCATGCATTAGTCTGAAGCACAAAACAATTGGTAAGAGTCCAGTATTAGACATTTTTGTCAGAGGTTGTGGGTTCAACTGCCACAATTCACAACTAAACCTTACTGTTATTTCTTCAATAATATTCGCAATAAGTTAAAACCTCTATACAGGTGGCTTAAATGCTCTGCTGTAAACTGTAATCTGTATAACTGGAACAATCATATGTGTAATATATGGACATTTCAAGGATTACTTGCAGCAATCTGTATACAGTGTGTATCTGTTAGGAGGTAGACTTCAATGTAAAACATAAGATAATAAAGTTGTATAATTATATATGTCACATATGATGGTACTAATCTTATCTTTTTTTTCTCTCACCCCAACCCTTATTTCTCTTTTTTATTTTCTTTATTTTTATTTTATTTTATTTTTAAAAATATATTTTATGTTATTTTGTTTTATTTTAAAATATGTTTTTATTTTATTTGTATTTTATTTTATTCTATAAATAATTTTGTGTTATTTTATTTTACTTTTTTTTAATTTTCTTTTTCTATTTTTATTATGTGTCATCAAAATGTGTCCATGCCTTCCATGTGTACCACATCACTAAATGCTCCATAGCACAGTGAAGTAGGGCAGTCCCCATTGGATCAGCCTGCCGCTGCTCCACTGGCCACAGCACCAATTCCCAGCAAGTCTGGGAACCAATGTGGCAGCACTGCCTCTGCTGCCCCTGCAGTACCTACACCCTCAGGTAGTCTTGCCCTGGAGGCTGGTCCAGAAGTACTCTCTGGAGCAGTGTTGGAGGTGGTGATTTCATCACCTGCAGTGAGTTGCCAGGGATGGTACATAGGGTGGTGCATGCCTATGCTGGCTGGACAGACTGCTCTCCCTCATTTTATGTAGTATTAGGAAGAGGAGGAGATGTCAAGACTTCAGCCACCTGCGGAGTAAGGACAGTTCAGTGGGTGAGGATTCGATTCTCACTGCCACCAAACTTGGCAGCCATGGGCTCAGGTTGTCCCCACCCTCACCCCATCATGGTGTCCCCCAACCTTTTGTGTCCATCATCATCCTTGTTTCTTGTCTTGTTTGTCATATCTGTCTGAAACTGGTTCCTTACCTACCCACCTTACCTTATCCAGACATATCTACATCGCTTCCCCAACATTCCTCTCCCTTTCTCATATAAAAAATAAATGATCACCCGTTCCAAAAAAAAAAAAAATCGTCCATTTTTGAGCATGTGTCTTCTTGACACACTTGATTTGGTGCAGTTTGCTATACAACATGATTGCATTGTGGTCACCCCTCTCTCTCTGGAGGTGGCAGTCCAAATTCAGTTAATATTCTGCACATATTTTCAGTTTACACTTTTAAAGATATGGCTAGCTATGGTTCTTTCCGACTGCCCTCCTGCACATTCCTGTCCTGCTTTCCCTTTGTTCTTCCCCCTCTTTGCTCCCCATTTCACTACTTTCCTATCTACCCCATTTTCACCACTTTAATCTGGTCAAAAAATAGAATCACACACAATGCACATAAGTTGCTGGAAAAGCAATGGATCCCTTTATTTTTCGTGTCTCCATGTTTGCATGGAGGTATGCATTTATGCACCAATGCACAGCAACACTGAGCAGTAGCAAAATGATGTAGTCACCTCTTCTCAATGCTATTTAAACCTGCTGCACTATGCCAACACACAGCTACACATGTACTATAAAAAAATTCATGTTATTATGTTATTGCATTATCAATGTTTAGATAAAAGTATTTAAAAGTATTTGATAGACTTGGATTCAAACCCAGTACCATCTTGGCCCAAAAAGAAACGTATCAATGTATTAACACGTGCTGTCACAGAGTCAGTTAAGCACTAGGTGTATTGCATAGACTCAGTACTAACTGGCAGACTTTAGCACTGCAGCTCGTGTTTGCGCACTGTTTAGCTACGCCCAAACATATGTATCTCGCATGAGTATACACTTTGCCAACAGTAGCGCAAACCCAATGCTCGCCTTGCTGTGGAAAAGTAAATATTATTATGTACTGCTGCTGTTTACTATCCATTTCCTGTCTATGAAATTAAACTACATGCAGAAACGTTACAAACTGAAGACCCTATTTAACAATATGTCACATATTTACAATACAACCATGTGTTGCCACCCCTTCGGCAAGCACTGCAATCCTGGTGTCTCTGTACTTTTTCCACACATATATCACTACACTACAGAAAGTAATATCAAATGTTGTGTGATATGCAATGCGCATCAATTTGATAACATGCAGAACTACAACTATTGACCTAAAAGCCTCATCTGCAAGGCTAGGGAAGTTATCAGCATGGACTTTATCCACAGGAACATAGGTGACATTCAACTTAGTCAGTTTGACCTGACCCATTCTGTTTTCATCAAGGGTGGATCTTGCTTATTGAACCTTGTGGACATCTTTAATACTGACCCCAAAGACCTGGATAAGCGATAACAGGGCCTACTGCCTATGTTGAATTATCCAAGGCCTTGACCCTATCCCTCATTCATATCTCATAGTGAGATCTACCACCTGGGAATTATGCCATACACTACTAGATGGATAGCCAAATGGCTCCCCAACAGAACACACACTCCCAAAATTGGGGACTGCACCTCCACCACTAGCCCATTTACAAGTGGATACCACAAGGATCAGTGCTGGGCCCTCGACTATTTGGAAACTACTTCCATGAGCTGCAGGCAACAGGACATGACCTGTGGTTTACTAAGTTTTCAGATGACTGTTAACTGGATGCACTCATATAGAGTCCCCCAGTAATGGTAACATATTAGAGAAGGGACCGACACACACAAATGATTGGTGCCAACTCATTGACTGAACCTTAAAGCAAACAATGTCTCATTGTCCCCTTTGGCAATAAAGTACTCCTGCTAATTATGATATATGTAGCACCCCTCTAAGCTCAAACACAGTGTTGTTAGACTTGGGGACACAAGTTGATAGCAATCTGCACTTTTATCACTATGTGTCCCTAGTGGTGAGACACACATTCTGCATTGTACAACTCATGCATATGGACATTACATCCAAGACCAGGTAGGTCATAGCTCTGCTGTACTCTTACTCTTATTAGCCCACTAATTGAGTACAATGCTCCTTTCTGACTGTACCTCACCAGACACCTACAGCAAATGGAAGAAACACAGATGTTTGTGACTGGGAGAATCCAGGGCCTCCAAACATGACATACATGGAAAAACTGAAAGACCTGTCATAGTATCATGCAGGCTGCTGAGAGATGACATATGCCTGGCCTACAGAGCAGTCTCAGACCCTGCCCTACTGCAAATGTTACACATCTGCAAATTGAGTGGGACAAGAATAACTTGCTCCAGGGTTCTCAACCTAGCCTGTGACATAAACAGAATATACTGAGGACACAGATATATCCCCCCCCAGAAATTGATACTACTCTGTAACAGACTCCCTCTGCATGTGAAGCGGTGCTCCTCAATACCCCGTTCAAGCACAATCTTGACAACTGGTTGGGTGATTATAAAGTCATCTCTTGGGTGGCATCTATGTCCCTCATGGACAGGGCCAGTCAGTGCTGCTCACAAAATCACTCTGCTAACACTGACTATCTGACTATGCTTAATTAGGGTACTTGTGTTTTTACACAGCTAGGCTTCTAAACACCCTAGGGCTATTAGGCTAGAAGCCTCCTATGAACATATGAAGCTAGGAACTTATGCAGGCCTCCTAACATCTTGTCTCCCACATCGCCTGCTGATGTCATCTACTATAAGTTGACCTGCACGTTTGTAAACATTGCACTTGTGCCATGGTGCTTGCATAAAGTACTGCGTTTTGTAGACTGCATACTTAGATTGGTAGGGGTTCTGTTCTCACTGCAGTCAACTTGGTGTGTGTCTAGACAGATGTGTTCATCCTCCAATGCCATGGATTGCCAGTATTCTGATACTTGCACATGCCTACGCATCCATTAAAAGCAGGCCTCTGAATCTCTTGTCTTCCAAATGGCCTGCTGATGTCATCTACTGTAAGTTGACCTGCACTGTTATAATAATCACACTTGTGCTGTGGAGCTCGCGGAAAGTACTGTGTTCTGTAGTCTGTGTACTTTGATAGGTAGGGGTTCTGTTCTCATTGAAGTCAACTTGGGGTGTTTGCTGTGTCTAGACAGAAGAGCAAAAGTGTGTATCCTACAGTTACTGCTCCAATGCCATGGTTTGCTAGTATTTTGATACTTGCAGATGCCTACGCATCCATTTCATGCAGGCCTCACAATCTCTTGTTTTCCAAATGGCCTGCTGAGGTCATCTACTATAAGTGACCTGCACTCTTGTAAACATCACACTTGTGCTTTGGCACTTGTGTAAAACACTGAGTTCTGTAGTCTGTGTGCTTAGATAAGTAGGGGTTCTATTTTCACTGCAGTTTGTGTGTATGTGCTCTTGCTTGGCATTACAGAGAGTATTTTATACCAGTATGTAGGACACTTTTATTAGCATATTCTCCTAAACAGACACTGTTGATGACATTGGCTATATCAGACTTATGGATATGCAGTACTCCCACCAGGGCAAGTTCAGAGACTGGCCTGGAGGTCAGGAAGATGTCACCTCATTCTATGTGAGACAAATTACAGTGACATGGCTTTTATTATATCCACATACATTATGGCATGGATGTAGGCCCTGTGTTTTCTTGATGAGAAAATCCTGTGGTCTCTCCAGCTGCTGCATGTATCTGGTGAGGTACATGCATAAGAGAGCATTATACTCTATTAATGTTCTGATGAGGTTTGAGTACAGTGCTGTCATACAATCCTAAGATCTGAATATGATGGTGTGACATATGATGTGCACAGCATAGGCTTTCACTACCATTGTGGACACTTGGTGGGCAAAGTTCATATTGCTATCAAAATGTGTTCCCAGTGCATGCATCACTGGGTTTCAGCATAACCGGAATGTTGTCAACACTGTGATTAACATGGAATTCTACTTTTCAGATGGACAACATAAAAAAGACACATTTCTGCATTTATTTGTAGATTGTGTGCCTTTGTCACCAATCATATGTCTGTGTTACCTCCTCCTCCTGTACTATGTTATCATCATTGGTGGATTCAATGATTACACTGAATATGCAAGAATCAGCACACATGGTAAGCCAAAAACCATATACTTTAGCCTGAACTGTTGAGAAATAGAGTCCAAATGGTAAAGAGCCAAGCAGAGACCCCTGGGGCTTGCAAATGGTGACAGCTCTACTGGTACAGGTTGAGTAACCAACTTTAACAGTATGTGTTCTGTCAGTGAGCCATCTGGTTACCCATCTAGTCATGTAGGGATTAATTCGCAACTAAGAGGGTTTCTCAATGACACCTGTATGGGGGATTGTATCAACACCATAGGCTGGATCACAATAGGCAGTATGGACTGTCTTACCTTGATCAAGGCCTATTACATGAAATCACTGGGCTGTGACAACATCATATATCACCTTTGGCATGACTCAAGACATATACTTCCTAATACGTTGAATCTGCACTTTTACACATCCTCCACACAGGCTATGTTCCTGTAGAAGGGTGTACATCAACATCCATCCATCTGAGTTGGGGGACAGTACCTGATGCATGCATTTATAGAGACATCCTCCTCAACTGTGAGGTAGACCAGCATGTCATCATGGTCCTCTTCTAAATGGACACTAGTAATGTTCCAGCTGTGTGCAACAGACCTGAATGAGTCTTTAATGCTAAAGCATGTCTGTTACATCTGATAGATCTCCTCAGACAGCTCATCAAGGGCATGTAGGATGACAACAGTATCATCCTTTGGAACTTGACCAGATCAAGGCATTTGACACAAATCCACACTGAGGTATTCAATCAGCACTGTCATATGTGACCATAAACAGCTATATCACCAAATAGGTAGATCAGGGTTACACATATATGGCATCTCACTATGTTGAAATGTATGAAGTGACTTATATCTCAGCTCCTGTAATGAGGTCCATACATCAGGGCTGTCTGCCAGGCCCTTTCTTGTCCATTATTTAAATGATGGACATCACAGATGACATATACAGCCTAGGTCCAAACAGCTGCCTGAAGGCCTACAGATTGTGGGCAATCATTGACTCCAATGGTGATATTAGTATAATACAGACAGTAAACACATATCAAATATTGCTGCCACAGCCATGACAGCACCTGCAATGACAAGAAAACATGGGGGGGAGGATCTGTAAAGTCAGGTACAAAAACAAACAACCTAAGTATAATGTAGGGATCACACCCTATAATCAGACCAATAGGTAAGTGACCAGTGTCCTGGGGCACATGGCAAGTGGAACATCCACCAGCATGTGGTCACAGTGCTGACTACTCCCTTGAATGTAACACAACTATTAGGTATGTGAAGGACATCCACATTAAAGGGCATAATAACTTCACAGTTCCCACACTTCAGCACACCAATAACTGGATACAATGCACCCTTCTTCATGTGCCTCCCTGCACATCTTTCAGTGATGTGTTACTGAGGTGCACCACCTTTGTCACAGTGAGCTGTCACACAGCCTATTGGTCATACCTAGGTATTCTTTTTGTGGAATATACATGACTGTCTTATGGTGCAGAACACCAATCAAGTTATTATAACAGATGCATGTGTGCTACCTGTTCTGTTGATGCACAGACTACATGAATAGGTGCTTCACAGCATTAGTGGCATGTGTATAATTTGTGACAGTGTGAACTATACCATATATATATATATATATATATATATATATATATATATATATATATATATACATACATACATATACACAGGTCTACCTTGCTTTATTGAAGTTTCACAACTTCGAAACCCATATGGCTGAGACCATGCATAAAATTAGACCTGTTAGTAACAACCTGCATTTCATTGCTGGAACCTGTATTCTGAGAGACTGCTTTTCAATCTATCTGAAAATATACAGAGCTAAGTATTTTTTTTTGTTTTAAAGTTTGTGCTGTTAATTGTTGCTTATAGTTTTTCAGATCTCTGCTGAAAGTGTTTTCCCCACCACCCCTTATTTTCTGCTGTGTCTTCAGTTGGTATAACTGTTTTTTACAGCTTGTGTGTTATCTAACTCAAGGATCACTTGCATAAAATTAGACCTGTTAGTAACAACCTGCATTTCATTGCTGGAACCTGTGTTCTGAGAGACTGCTTTTCAATCTATCTGGAAATATACAGAGCTAAGTATATTTTTTTGGTTTTAGAGTTTGTACTGTTAATTGCTGCTTATAGTTTTTCAGATCTCTGCTGAAAGTGTTTTCCCCACCTCCCCCTATTTTATGCTTTGTCTTCAGTTGGTATAACTGTTTTTTACAGCTTGTGTGTTATCTAACTCAAGGATCACTTGCATGAAATTAGACCTGTTAGTAACAGTCTGCATTTCATTGCTGGAACCTCTGTTCTGAGAGACTGCTTTTCAATCTATCTGGAAATATACAGAGCTAAGTATATTTTTTTGGTTTTAGAGTTTGTACTGTTAATTGTTGCTTATAGTTTTTCAGATTTCTGATGAAAGTGTTTTGTCCCACCCACACTCCCTATTTTTGGCTCGTAGTTTAAATTTGGTGGCTTTTCCAGTTGCCTGCCCCACTGTAGATTGGATCTGGGACACTCCCCCAGTCCAATCTCTTTACCACATTCTACCTAATAAACTCCTTCTGCACTTGCTTTTAGTCCTTTTTAATTTAATTGCATTTTTTTAAACTGTGTTTGGTCTAATATTGCGACATACTCAAGTGTGCTAGCTTGCACTGCATGTGAATTGTTTTTACTGCTGTTTTAGCTACTTTTCTGTAAAAAAAATACTGTAAGCCTGTTTCCTACCTTTCCTGTAACTAGTGTAGTCCAGATACAGATTTGCTATATCCAGGACTGTATGTAAGCTTCTGAACCCCCCCCCCAAGCCTTTCTGTGTTGGAGGGAAACCTTCTAGCTTATCAGTGGGAGTGGTAAGCACTAGGTAACCTGTCTACCACGTAAGGAGTGGTTCTGGCCCAGAAATTATAGTTATTGGCCGTTTGGGAAATCTTTTCCATCTCTCTCAACTTTCTGATTTGAAAGCCTGCATTTGCACTTGTTTCTGTCCTGTAACTCGTCTAGTGCAGATACAGATTCTTAGTTTTAGCACTTAAATTTGCTTATTCATGCTCAGCACTTGTTCAGAACTTGTAAGCACTAAATAAGCTACTAATTACTATAGCACTCAACCTTCCTCATTACGTAAAGGAAAACAGTTTTTGTACTTACTTTTCTCACTTGCTTAGAGAAAAACAGCTCTTGTACTCACTTTCCTCACTTATCTAGAGGCAAATAGTTTTTTTATTCAGGCATGTCCAAGGGTCAGCTCCCAGTGTTCTCTCCTGTCTATCTGATGAATCTGGGCATCTTGAGGCAATGTAAAAATTGTCTCATGTACACAGACAACCCTCTCCTCCTACTACCCAACACTACATCCTGTAAGAGATGCACTTATCTAGCCAAACTGGAGGTAAAGCTCTCTCCAACCAAGACTGAACTTGACAGTCAAGATGAGAAGGTAAACATTTGCACCACACCACACTCATCACATAGTCTCACTAAATCTACACCACCAAAATCCACACATAGTAACATAAAAATATTCGCGGAGGCTCTCAATAATAATCTATCTAAGCAACAGAGACCTCCAAAGCAGAAACGCAAGCAACCTCCATCCCCCAACACAACCCAAATGACACATAGCCCAGAGACTCAGTGTTTCACTTAACCACAGCCAATAAGGCAAAACAACGTACCCAACACACTAGTCATAGGTGACTCTATAGTCAGGCACACTGATGTCCCACTCACCAGGCTAAACAAGGAGAAGGTTACTTTTAGCTGCCTGTTGGGTGCCAGGATACACCACATAACCCATGCACTCAGGTCAATCCACAACAAGTACAAATATGACTCTGCCATTGTCCATGTTGGTGTGAATAGCCTGAGACATACCTCCCTGGACTACATGAAAAGAGACATAGAAGAGCTCTCCGATCTTGTGGCCCAGGCAGGTATGACCTTAGCCCTGAGTAGCATTCTGCCATCACCCAGAATGATACCGCAGTACAAGGACAAAATGATTGAATTCAACAATTGGCTAAGCTTCTGGTGTCATTCTAAGGGGATCCAGTATCTGTCTGCTTGGGATGACATGGTCGACAGACCACGATGCTTTACCAGAGATGGCCTGCACCTGTCACCCCTGGGATTCCAGATACTGGCTAAGGCTCTTGCCGCTCCTATAGTGCCTTTTTTAGGCAAGGTTCAAATGACAAATTCATCACCGTAACAGGAACAGGCAAGCAAAAACTGAGGGTGATGCTACTCAGTGCTAGAAGTCTAAATCTGAAAATGCACTCACTCGAGGCACTCCTTAAAATGGAGAACATCGCTATCTGTGCAGTGACTGAGACCTGGTTCAAGGCTCCAGTGAGCACCCCTGCACTACCAGGCTATAACTCATACCACAATTTTCAGCCATGTAACCTGGACCGAAACACCAAAGGTGGAGGTGTGTCCATATTCATTAAGGATATCGACACCTCCAGGTTAGTTGCTCAGCATAATGCATCCGAGATTATCCAAGTGCAACTAACTCTGGGCCAAACTGCAATCCATATTGTAGCTGGCTACAGATCCCCCACAATGCACCAGGATTCCCACTCCTCTTTTCTTGATGTACTGGAAAATATTATGGTTCAACCAAACACCCTAATTATGGGTGACATCAACTACCCCATCATAAACTGGGAAAACTACTCATGTACCAACTCCTTAGCTCAATGCTTTCTGGAATTCATAAACTCCAGTGTCCTGGATCAACTTATCTACACCCCCACCAGGGGCAACAATATCCTAGACCTAGTCATTACCAACATGAGTGACTGGTGTTCCACACCTGAAGTCAACTCCTCGTTGGTCCGATCTAACCATAAGCTAATCATCCTTGATATCCACATCCCGCCCCCACCCCTCATTAAGGAAACCATGGTAAAAAATTTCTCCAAAGCTAACATCATGCTTCTTAAGACAGAAGTTGTGAACTTCATGGCACCCATGCAGATGGACAATACAGTTACAACTGCTGAATCCTACACAAATGTACTCTATAAGCACTTACACGAGTGCATGGATCATGCTCTCCCAAACAGAACCAAGATGCTATCCTCCAAAAAAAGGAAGCCAATCTGGTGGTCCCCTGCATAAACAAACTGTACAACAGAAGGAAGAAACTGTTGCAAAAGAGAGTAAAATCCCATGAGTGGAGGAGCTCCCTGGTCAGCCTCAGTAAGAAGCTGAGATCCCTTATAAAATCCTCCAAAGCTAGCTATGAAAACAAAATCACCACTAATTTTAAGGACAACCACAAAGCATTCTATAGCTATGTCAAGAATCTTGATGGCAACACCCAGATCTGCTCTACGTTACAGCACAACGACACGAAAATTACTGAGCCAGCTGATATTGCCAACATCCTGGCAGATAGGTTCAGTGCTAACTTTACCCCCTCACCCTCTAAACAGCATATATATATATATATATATATATATATATATATATATATATATATATATATATATATATATATACAGGAAGAATGCAGAGTCCCTGTAATCACAACTGTGCAGGTAAAAGCTGCACTCTCTAAAGCCAAAAACACAGCATCCATGGGCCCGAACAACATCCCAGGCTACGTTTTGCATGAACTTCAGAATGAACTGGCTCCCCACCTAAGCACCATGTTCAATAATAGGCTCACAACCAGCTTTGTGCACACTGAATGGTGAACAGCAACAGTTATCCCACTCCACAAAGGGGGAGCCTCCACTGATCCTGGGAAATATTGCCCTATTAGCCTGACAAGCCTGGTCTGCAAGGCCATGAAACTTATCATCATGGTACTCATAAACAAAGACATTGGTAACCTCCAAACACTGGATCCCACCCAGTTCAGGTTTGTGAAAGACAGATCATGCCTCCTGAACCTGATCAACTTCTTTGAGGCAGTCACCAAAGCCGTAGATGAGGGTAAGGTGGTTCACACAGCCTATTTTGACCTCGCCAAGGCTTTCAACACCATCCCCCATTCTGGAATTATAGCTAAATTCACTAAACTTGGTATAAATCCCTACATCACAAGATGGGTTGCCAACTGGCTCACTGACAGAACCCACACTGGAAAAGTTGCAGACTCCAAATCTGACCTCAAACCAGTGGCAAGTGGAGTACTACAGGGTTCAGTCCTGGGACCTCTCCTGTTTGGTATCTACTTCTCTGAAGTACAGGCTAACACAGAAGGCCTCTGGCTAATGAATTTCACAGTTGACTGCAAACTAGGAGCCATAGTCAAGTCCCCAATGATGTGGACTTCCTACAGAAGGGCCTCGCTGAGACAGATGCCTGGTGTCAGAGCCATGGCCTCAAGCTCAATGCCAAAAGGTGCAGTGTCATCCCCTTTGGTAAAAACTCTGTACCCATGAACTACCACATAGGCAACAATCTACTTAACACTTAATGTGTGATAAGAGACCTTGGTACCCAGGTGGACAGTAGTCTCTCCTTTGATAGTCACATCGCCACAGTAGTCAGGAAGTCCTTCTATGTGGCACACCTCATCATAAAAGGGTTCTCATCCAGGGAAAAAAGAGGTCATTGTTCCCCTCTACTCGACACTCATTAGACCCATTATAGGGTACAATGCCCCTTTTGGAATGTACCTCACAAGACATCTACTGCAGCTGGAAAGGCCACAGAAGTACCTCACAAAGATGATTACTGGCCTCAAACAAATGCCCTACACTGACTGTGTCAAAAAACTCCAGCTTTACTCCGTAGCATATCGCCTACTCCGAGGTGATCTCTGCCTAACATATAAATATATGTCAAACCCAGAGCTGCTGGACATGCTACACCTAAAGAAATCCCAATCCCACCAAGCTTTATACTCTAGGGACCTAAACCTTGTCACCACAATAAACAGGACATGTTGGAGGGATAGATTCCTGTCTCAGAGACTTCCCATACTCTGGAACAGGCTATCGATCTATGTCAAGCAAAGTTCCTCATTAGCACTCTTCAAGAAAAATCTTGATGAGTGGATGGGAAATAGGAAATGCACCCTGGGGATCACGTCTGTGGCTCTGCTAGACAGGGGCACAGGAAAATAACTTTCTTGGGTGGCGTAAGCCAGGGAACCTTGCTGGCTAGGCTTATGTAGGCCCTTGTGCTGACAGCCTAGTACCTACCTATGAACCTATATGATCGAAATTTTGAAACTTTGAACACTTTGAATTGAGATCGCCACACAGCATGGAATAGGAGATTTATCAGTTTCCTAGCTGTAGTGTGATCTTGCAGTTGGTATATTTAAGTAGCAGGGGGTGTGGGGGGTGCAGGGGGGCTTTTCCCCCTGCAAAAATATAAAGGTAAAGTTTTTTTGTTTGGTGTTTTTGCTGTGTTTTTGAAGTTTCAAAACTTCGATCATATGGTCTCAGCTGTATGGGTTTCGAAGTTTTGAAACTTCAATAAAACAACATAGACCCATATATAGATATAGATATATAGTTATATATCTATATATCTATCTATCTATCTATCTATATATATATATATATATATATATATATATATATATATATATCCATATATGGGTTCACTTTATAATTTCAAAATACTGAAATACCGAATTTCAGTATTTCGAAAACATAAAGTCAAAAACCCAAAATCGCAAAAGTGCATAATCGTGAATTCAAATATCTCAAATTCACGATTATGGCTTACAGTACATGGCGTGCGGTGTTGGGAGTGTATCTTGTATGGATATAGGTGGAATTGAAGGTACGTGAGTGTATTTCAAGGGTTTTGTGTGGGAGTTTGAGTGTGTCTGAATGTGTGTAAGTGTTGGATGTTTTGATGTATGTATAAGTGTGATGTTTGTGTGTGTGCGAGAGACTGTGAAATGTGTGGGTGTGTGTTTCCTTTTGTTCTGTTTGTGCAATCTCGGAGTTAGTATATATAAGTGTGTGGGAGGGGGTGCATGGGAGCTCCCCCCACTTACATGTAGTGTAGGTTTGTTTGTGTTTTTGTGTTTGTGTGTGTTTTGTCTGTTGTAGTGTGGGTTTGGTGATGTATGTGTTATGTGGTGTATGGTGTGTATGTGTTCATGATTGTGTGTTTCGCGATTGTGTGCTGTTGAGATTATGGACATTCGAAATAAAAAGTGAATCCATATATATATATATATATATATATATATATATATATATATATATATATATATATATATGTATATATATGTGCGTGCCTGTGTGTGTGTGTGTATATATAAATATATGCCATGCACACCAGTCTTGGACCAGCCTGTCTTGCTCATACTGTCATATACAGGTATGGAAGTGCCCCTCCTAACACTTACAGCAGATGTCACAGTACTGGAACAGTGTGCGTGATTACCCTCATAGAGTATGCATGTATCATAATAGTTGTTCAAGTGTATGTGCAGACTCATCTCTTATCAATCTAAATCATGTATGTTATGGCAGGGGATAGGATTACTGGTGGTATTATTCTGATATTGTCCATGATGGTAATTGGTTCTTGCTATGTTTGCCATGAGCCTTTACCTACGCCCACCTTGCTGGAGACCTCTGCTGAAGATACACTCATATTTAGGCATATCAGTTTGCACAGGTTCACAATGGGCACCCTACCCCAATTGTATGTCAGATCTCTGATGGATTCCATCTGCATTATTCCTTTAAGGATGCTTATTTCACACAGACATCCTCCTCATTGTTATGTCACCTTATGTGACAGTCGCATAAATCACATTTTTGCTGTACATTCCCTACTGGTACCATATAAATATGTGACTGGAGTTGCTGTTACAGCCATCTTTCATTGACATGCCATCATCGGATGTACATTAGGTTGTTTCACCTGTACTCCTTCCCTGTGTTCATTCCTACAGTTCATCTATGTGTCCCTATTCAATACACACACTTCCTATAAGTGTTCATTTTACATGGCAGTTCATGTCCCTTTACAGATCATTTATACAGCTTCAGTACAGAATGCCAGTAATGGGATATCACAATACTCTGCACTGTAGATACACTGTCCTGTACTGTGTTTGGACCATATACTTCACATTTGTACCTCTCAGCTGTCCAGATATTCCCAGGATGTCCAGATGTGTTCCTTAGCAAATTTGTGGCTATCTTTCATATCACTGGGATGATGTCAGGACGGATGTGCCTCAGTATTACATACATTTGAGTGCATACCTCTCATATTTGTGATATTTTCCTTATAACATTGTGGTTTTCTGGCCAATCATTGGCATGACATTGCGGATTTATGTCAGAACATAATGACAGACATTGAGTTTCAAATGCCATGCTCTTCAGACAGTTCATGCTACTGTAAAACCTATTCTTCTATCAACTTTTTAGGTTTGTAGAGCAATATTAAATTTGTCCCTATTTTCTGCTCTTTGTCCCCCATTAGTTATGGCTTTGTCCAAGATTTTTGCTGTAAGAGGTTGAGAGATATGCTTGAATTTCAAAGGAGTTGAGAGATATTGAGTTTCATTCTACCACATTTGTATGTGACATCTATGTCAAACATGTCCCTATTTCTGGTTAATTGTCCCCACATTATGTTTGCCTTTGTGCAGATATGTTAAGCTAACAGATGAGAGCTATCTGAGAAGCCCTGGGTGATCACTGTGGCATTCCACGCAAAATTGCAGACCGTAAGGTGCTCTTCTTTCAACAGAATTGCTGTCTGTGTTATGTTATATGGTTTCTTGGCTAGCAACACTGTTGCCGGCCATAAAATCTTTCTTAGATGAGGTGTGTGTTATTAATATGCATTGAGTGGTTGTGCTCGCTGCCACTTGCTGCAAACCACCTCACACACATGTAAACTCAGTATAGGCTTTGAGCAGAGCCTACACTGAGTTTATTGAATCCTGGAGAGAATTTACTCATTTTGTTACTCTAAAGAGGATTAGAATTTGTGACAATCTGCCACTGAACCAGTAATCATGGAGCCTCAGTCCTCACTACTGGCAACAGTGGGGGACATTCACTGAGAGGATGACAAAATACACACACAGTATTTCCAGATGCAGCTGTCTGCATTAAGTGCAATTTCCCTTAAGAGCACACAGAGACCACAGTCAGTCTGGGACTAGTTTCTCCCACTTCCTCCAGATCCCCAATAAGACTCCCCAATGGCACAGCTATAGAGTTGAGATCTCAGATGAGTGACCAAGCTGATTGTTCCTGCCCAAGTAGATGACACACACATTGTTTTAGGTTTGATTTGCAAACATACAACTGGGAAAGGCTGGCACAGGTTTACCAGCTACGACCCCTTCTGCCCAGACTATAAGGTAATTACCACTGCCATCAGTCAATCCTTAGCAGCTACTTTAAGGCCCTTAACAAAGGGTGTCCAGTCTTACAGTGTAATATTAATACTAATACAAATGGCAGTTTGACCAAGAGCAAGGCTATCAGGAGTGGCCCACACAGTGTTACCAAATAAATATGCAAGTACTCTCAAAACATAAATATCTCTACACAGATCAGCCACAATGAAAGATTTAAATATAATTAATAACAAATAATAAAAGAACAAGAGAATACTAAATATATATTCACAGTGACATCAGAATTCAAAACCACAGGAAATATTTAAAATAACATTGCATTACAGGCTCACACAAATAAAGAATAACACCTAAACTAAGCTTTACTATACTTCTGACTATATCTAAGAGAGTTATACTGTTACCTAGAAATTTACTTCATTAGAGCAAGGTCGATGATGTGGTGAATTGATCTTCTTGTTAGGTCCAAGACAGAATGCAGAATACTCTGTCACACTAAGAGACTTCTCAGATTAATATTTAAAATATTACTGCTGGGATAGCTTGCAGAATGACATAATTTCTGGTCATCTGACTTCTAGTTCCCAGGCCAAAACCCCCATTGCTAGATGCTGGCAGCATTTAGCATCTACCTGTAAAAATATACAGACAAGGGCTTTTGCTCAGATCTTTGGCAGATGCTGGAAGTCACAAAACAAGTGCATTCCTTCATGCAAGGACAATACAGAAAACCTCCTAGTACAGACTTTGCACCTCTAGCTGCATTGAAAACTTGAGAGATAGCCTCTTTATTCTGTATCCTATAAAGTAATTTAATTTCAGATATTTTTCTACAGTTTCCTGGACTGAGGTTAACCCTCCGGCTTCCTCTTTTAAGCATATACATTTAAACAGTTACAATAGTGCAGGCACATTTCTGTTCTCTTTCAATAGGGCACACTGTGCTTACATTTGAAACACAGCACTCTGCAAATACTATTTCAACATACACGTCTGTGCAAGCAGTTTGATATACACATGATATACCATTTTAATACATTTGTAACATAAGCATCTTGTAAAAATCATTTCAATATTCACCAATGGCATATAATTATTTACAAAATTCCAGCTAGCTGTGGCGGCAGTATCTCCTTTTGTCACACTTCTTACCACCTTCGAAGGCTCAAGCTAGTTTTTCACTTGACCCTTGAAAAGCATTGAGAGGGATGAGCCTATCTGGGAATACATTACCTCATTCTGTGTCTTGAGACCCCATCTGCATTGGCATCACTGACCCTGGAATACATTAATTTGAGTGACCTATCTTACCTTGAATGGGTATAACACTGAGCTCAAATGTCGAATTTCTCAGAGGCGAATGGTCAGAATGTCATACAAAACACCGAATGCAACATTTCCAACTGCTCAACCACCTAAACAAGTGCTACTATGGGTCAAAAAGGGGTGGATATTTTACATTTCACATAAATAGGGTTTGCAATTATGAGAATTTGCCGCACTGCTTTTGAATATTTTCCAATCGGCCATCCACTGGCCAATCAAATGAATGTGTACCCTGGCCCTACTATGGTGTTGCACTGTCATATCATATGCCTACAACCCTAGGCTTCACCACAGTAATTTGGAATTTTGCTGACTCCTACTGCAAATACTCAGTACAAGGGCCTCCCTGTCATGGTAAGGTTTCATCATATTAACGTGGTACAGTATGTGCCCCTACCTCCTGTCTAGCAGTTCTACCATGTAGTTAACATCACTGACCTTCCTTACCACTTTGAAGGGTCCCTGCAAATCTGCCTGCAGCTTGTTGTGTCTGACAGGAAAGAGAACCATAATCTGCTGGCCCACAGCATACTCTCTGGCTCGAGCATTCCTGTCATACTTTGGCTTGCCACCCCTCCGTTTTTTTTCCGGACTATCAAGAAATCAAACTGATTCTCCCGTAGTCCGGAAAACACTGTACAAACTCCGGTATTCTGTTTCAAAAAGGAAACAGACTATCGGAGTTTGTAAATCGGCTGATTTACTATGCTTTTTTTACAGAGAAGCATAGTAAATCAGCCAAAAGCAGGCGGCGGGAATGAAAAAAGAGGGCGTTCCCATTGAGTGATGCTGTCATGACATCACAAAATAGGAGGTATGTTGGCAGGAGAGGGGGTTGGGGTGGGCGGGGTTACTGGTGACGCGAGGGGCGTGGCTTTGCTCCAGTTTTAGACGTGAAGGAAGGTGGCAATCCTAGTCATACTAGACCTTTCTCTGCTGTTGGGCTTCTGCAAGCTTTTCCTGGGCCCAGCCCATGAGTTCCCTAAGCCTTGTTCTGAGGTTTGGGAAATATGCCACAACAGACTCCTTGTGGGATTTACACTTACCCTCCCACTCATCGTGAAGCAAATCTAGAGGTTTGTTCAGCCTATGCCCATAAAGCAATTCAAACGGTGAGAAACCTGTGGATTCCTGAGGCACCTCTCTATAAGCAAACAGCAGATGGGGGAAATGTTTGATCCACTCCCTCTTAAACTGGTCTACAAATGCCTGTAGCATGGTCTTTAGTGTAGAGTTTAACCTCTCCACCTGACCATTAGTCTGGTGTTGGTAGAGGGTTGTCTTTAGGTGCTTCATCACACAATGCTTCCCATAGACAAGCCATCAGGTCTAACATGGTATCGGCACCTCTGTCTGCCAGTATTTCTTTTGGGAAACCTACTCTGCTCAAAATCTCTAACAAAGCATTTGTCACCTTTTCTACTTCGATGGAGGATAGAGATACCAAATCGGGATATCTGGTAGCATAATCTACTACCACTTCCCTGTGGAACTTGGGGTAATCAGAGGCCCCACAATATCCATAGCTACCCTCTGAAATGACTCCTTAATCACAGGCAAAGACATCAAAGGAGCTTTCACCTTTTTCCTGTCTTGCCTATTTTTTGGCACTTCTCACAGGTCCTGCAGCTCCTGTTACATTCCTGGAGATCCCATCCCAGGCCAATAAAAGTTCTGCATAATACATCTCTTTGTATGCTTTATGCCCATATGATCTGCAAAGGGAATACCATCAGCTATGGCTAGAAGTGCCAGACAGCAGGCTCTGGGCACTACCAACTGCTGTATTACCTCACCTTCTAGACCTCTCTCAGGGGTCCACTCACTGTACAGTAACCCTTTGTCCTTTTTTAATTTCTCCAAGTCTTTTGGGTTTCTAATACCATGACGGGAATGGACCCCATTCCTAAGTCAAAGTATGATTAAAGTTCATAAAATTAGTATTGTTTCAATGATGTCAGCCAGTTGTGCTCATCACAGCACCAGCAGTGTGCCCAGTAATGACTCCTTCTGCAGTTCGTATGGAGTTAAATGTATTTGTAAACATATTCAAATGCGATTGTAAATTCTTTTTTATAACACCAGTTGCTCCTCCTACTATTGGAACTGTCTGGGTATCTTTCTTTGACATTGCTCTCATTTCTGCCTGCAGATCCTGATATCTTACAACTTTGTGTCTCTCTGTACGCAAGACTCTGTAGTCACTACGTGTGGCAATTTCAATGATCAATGCTACTTTTGTCTTTTTTTCTTGGACCACTATATCCATTTTTCTAGCATCTATCTTTTGGACTATTGGTAATGGATGATCCCATGTGATATAAACTTCATTATGTTCTATGATGTTTTGTGGCTCATGTTTCTAGTGTTTTTCAGCCACTTCATTACCATAATGTTTGCACAATCCCCAGTGCAACAGTCTCACCACATACAGTCCTTCTGCCATTAGTGTGTTGCAAACATCAACAAGGTGAGTGACTGTTTCCAATTTGGTTTTACAAAACCTACATTTGTCTGTTTCTCCCACATGTTCAATGGACTTTGTAAACCAGCATGTACATAGCCCACTATCTTGGGCTGCCAATATTAACCTTTCATTTCTTTGTTTGAATTTGCCTCTCCTTAACCATTCCTGTGTTTGTTCCTAATCAACACAAGGTTCTTTCAGAAGTTTTCTAGACTTGCAACTATATTTGTTTTTTCACATTTCTTGCCTTCTCATTTGGTCCTTCACCTTATATTCTTTCTTTTGCTTTTGGCACATTCAGTTGCTGCCTGTTTTTTATCTACTTCTGGTTTGATTTCCATTCCTGTTTGATGTCAATATGCTTCTGCTAAATGAAGCAGAGAAGTCATCTAAGATTTATTCTCCTCATGTTTCAAAACTTTCACTACATTTGGATCTTGTGAGGTCAGTAGATATGTGTGGAGTCCCACGATTGCAGATCTATACATATAATCAGTTTCAAGGAGGCCCATCCCTCCTTCGGAATGGGGAATATATAATCTTGGTATACACTGATTTTTATAAATCATTTGGTGAGCATGAAACATCCTTCTTGTTTAATATCCAATGTATCCAACACTTTTTGGAGCCAGTCAATCACTCCAAAACTGTAAGTTAGGACAGGAAGAGCAAACTGATTTATAGCTTGGATCTTGTTCCTAGACGTCAATGCTGTTCTCAAGGTTAATTTAAGTCTTCTAGTTTTATTCACATTTGTTCTTGTTTTATTGCTGATCCTTCATCATTTCCCAAATATTTATACACTCCCTCTTGTTCAAGTTCTTTTATATCACATTCTTGTCCCAAACTGATGTTTTCTTGGTGCTGCAGTTTTCCTGCTTTAAAGGTTGCTTTTGCACATTTATCAAGACCAAATGACATTCTAATATCATCTGAAAAAGTTTTGACAACCTGCAACTGTGCTTTCAGTTCCTCATCTGATGAACTATACAGTTCTAAATCATTGACAAAGAGAAGATGAGAAGTCACTAGACTTTGTTGTTTTCTAGGAGGCAAATTATAGCCATGGCCTAGACTGTTAAGTAAACAGCTTAATGAATTAATGGCAAGGCAGAATAGCAGCTGTGGCAGAGAGTCACCCTGGAATATCCCCCATTTGAATTTCTATCCCTGGGATAATAATCTGTCCTTTATCATTGCTTAATTTTAAAGTGGTCTGCTGTTGTTTCATGGTTACTGTAATGTAGTCAATCAATGTAGGGTGTATCTTATACATTGTTAAGCACTCTTTTATCCATGAATGTGGGATACTATCAAATGCTTTTTGTAGTCAATCCATGCCATACTTAGATTCTTCCCCTTTTTACAGTTCTCCACTATGACTTTATTTAACAACAAATGATCCTTTGTTCCATATGACTTTCTTTTATTGCCCTTTTGTTCTACTGTCATAATTGATTTTTCTTTTAAATGACTATAAACTCTGTCGGCATCAATTCCCATGTATACTTTATATGTCATTGGAAGGCAAGTTATTGGTCTATAATTTTTAGGGTAGCTTGCAGGTTCACTCTTAAGTAAGAGCATTGTTTTGCCTATTGTTAGCCACTGTGGTGTCTGTTTGGGGTGTGTGTATAAATAGTTCTTACTCATGGCTAAATCCTTGTGCAAAGATGTTAATATTTTTAAGCAGAAGTTAGGTATTGCATCTGGGCCTGGGGTTTTCCAGTTAGAGGGTTTTCTTAACTTTGTTTCAATCTCTCTGGCTGTTACTTCATCCCATTTCATATCCTGTACCTTTAAATTTCTTATTCTTTCTTTTACTTCTTTTATCCATTTAGCATCTTTGTTATGTTCCACAGGATCTTCATAAATACTTCTCCAAAATGTAAGTACTTCCTTTTTTTGGCGGTCTTTCATTTCCTTTTACCTTATTTCCCATTTCTCTGTAAAACTTTTTTGGGTCATCAATAAATTGCTTATTTTGTACTTTTCCCTTGTATTTATCTGTGTATCTTCTACATTTTTCCACCTGTGCTGAAATTTTTAATTTGTTATTTGCGATAGTGCATGACAGATCCTGGTCTGTACTAATATTGTGCATAGCTTTAATCACTTCTATCTTTCTTAGTATTCTTGTTGATCTATTCCCTCTTCTATAATCTTCTAACAGTGACACTTATTGTCTTAATTGCTTTATAGTTTTCTCTATTCGATATTTCCATGACGGTATTTGATTTCTCCCCTTCGTTTGCCTCACTACCCTGTGCTCTTGTGATAGAACTTTATCAGTTATTAATTTAGCTGCACAGTGGTATATCTTGTTTACTTCTGTTATATCACATGGATCTCTATGGACAGTCCGAATTACTGCATTCATTTGTTTTATCAGACTTCTTACTTTTTGGATTTTGTTGACCTTCTGCAGTCTATTTCACTCATTGATCTTACTATAACCTATCCATGTCCATTAAATCAAGTAACTCTTCTCTTAGCTCATTTTCTTCCAAACTGAGGGCACATCTCTTATTTTCCATTTCCTGCTGGCATTCTATAGAAAGTTCTATAGCATCTTCCTGTGACACATTCTCTTCACTTTCATCCTGTGTCATCTGTTGTTCTGTCATATGGGAACTCACTGGCCTATCACTCCTCAACATTGACTGCATCAGGGTTTCCACAGTTTCCTGTTCCTTTCCTTGCTGTCTAGCTTCAAGTGAACGTTTATACTGGTTTCCTGTGGAAGGCTCCAAAATATCTTGATATGGCACCTGACCAATTGCTTCCTATTCCACTGGTTTCCCCTTAATTTGGATATCCATTGCTCTATCCTGTTGTGGTGCTTTCTGCATTCAATATTCTACAATGAATCCTTGTCTTTGCAGCTGCTCCATAACCTCAGTTTCTATTTCTTTGACTTCTCCATCACTAATCTCTTTTTCTACTTTTCCTCTTAGTCTTCTTATTTTTATATATTGTAAAGTTTTCCATATCTGGATTCCTTTGCCTGTATTTCTCTTTAAATATCTTTGGTGCTGCTCTTTTTGTATTGGTTAGTTTTGCTTTCTCCTTTGCATAAATATTACACCATATTAAATCTCTTTTTTCCTTATTCTGGGGACTCACTCCATCATGCTGTGATATATTATGTGTTAGGCTTTCTACATTAAATCCTTCATTTCACAGGCACTCCATAACTTCAGCTGTTCAGTTCTTTAACTTCTGCCTTACTAATTTTCTCTTTCATATTACATCTTTGTGCTATTATTTTTTTTATTGTGAAATTTTCCACATCTGGATGCTTTTGCCTGTATTTCTCTTTGAGTATCTTTGAGACTGCCGTCTCTATATTAGTTAACTTGGCTTTCTCCTTTGCATAAATATTGCACCATATCAAATCTCTCTTTCTTTCCTATGTCCATATTTCTTTTTTATATTTTTCAAATATCTCTAGGTTTTGTTGTTTATATTTTCACACTTCTTCAGATGCTTCTTTTTCCAAGCAGATCAAAGTTTCTTGATCTCTTTACTGTTTTTCAAAAATCTGTTGTATTAATGAACGCACATTTTTATTTGAAGCTTCTAATAGTTTTTCTTGCAGAAGTATTTTTATTTCCTCTAATTTCTCTTTTAATCATTTTGTATATCTTGTGTCTGGAAATTCTGGGCTTTTTACATAATAATAACAATACATAATTTCTTTTATATCCTCAATAGTTCACTGTATTGTCTTTATGGCTCTTCTTTGGCCAATCAATTTTTGTGATTTTAATGGCCTGCTACTTACTTCTACAACAGGGGGACATCTTCCTCCTGGGCCTGGCCCCATTGTAGGAATGTTTTTAGATTTTGAGGATTCTACACTGTCATTTTTTCCAGTCCTGGCACCAGTGCACCTACCAGGATAGGGCACTTTTTTATCCTGGGTCTTGTGCACTCAGCTATCTTTTTTTTTTGTTTTTGACTTACTTCTGTCCAGGATATATGCTATATAAATACAGTCTATATATCAGTGTTGCCTTGGTGAGATTTTGTGAAAAACAGGGTCCACATCATGAAGGTACTCACCAAGACTTGAGGATGAATTCAGTTTCAGCACTACTACTCTCCTTTGCTTGCTGACTTTTCATCTCTTCATTAGGACCCCAGTCTCCTTGGCTATCTCCCTCAAGCCTTGTAATGTAGGGTCTGAGAGCTGAGCCTGTCTCAACTCTCTCTTTGGAACCCTTCCCAGCTCCCCTTCCAAAGGAAGTCTGGTATACTCTGACAGTGGTGCCTCACTGTCAGCCTGGGTACTACTACTCACCTCTGTCCTTTCAGTCACTCTGTCCAAGGGAACATCAGTACCCACAAGCAGCTGTGGCTCACCTTCATTCTCACTGCTACAGGGTAGCTCCCTCTCTGAAGTAACCACCTCACCAGTTCTGGCTTTAAGTGGTCAATCTGTTTGGCTCCCCAGGCTACCAGACCCACAAGCCTGTTTCCAAGCCTGGCTGTGTGTCACTGCATGCACACAAGGTACTGCATTATCAAAATAATTCCCTATCAGGACATCTGCAGGGATATCCCTAAACACAGCTACTTGCTTGCTTTTCTGCCCACCCAGTCAAGGGGAACCCTACCCAAAGGTATTTGGAATGGGTTCCCTCCTAAAGCTCTGACTGGAGTAGACTGCCCAAGCAAGTATTGCTATTCTTTAACCACTGCAGTCTTCACAATGGTTAGGTCAGAGGCTGTGTCTCTCTTAGCAGTGGCCTGCTTCCCATTCACTAAGATAGGGTATAACCTCTTGTGGCAGTTTGGTATCCGGCCTTTTCCCCCATATTGAGAAATAGTGTAGATATGATGAGTGATTTACATTTGGAAAGTATTGATAAATGTGCAGAGATGGAGAAGCCATGTCTCATTCTTAAATACAATGAGAAAGCCATTGGAATAGCCACAGTTGTACGTGAAGTATGGAATCACTGTTTGGATAGTGCAACTAAGGACATTATTGGGAAAACACCTAGGATTGTGTTTATCAAAGGTGAAAATTTAAAAACAATAATGGAGAAAGTACCTAGAGTTAGAAAATCAAAAATGTCTAAGTGTGGTAACTGTAGATATTGTAGGTTTATTAGTGAGGGTACACATTTAGTCATAAAAGGTTTTGAGCGTACAATACCCTGCCCGGGTCTGTGTAATTGTAACACAAGGAATTTAGTTTATGTTGCTTCATGTATCACATGTGATGCATTCTACGTGGGTATGACTACACGTAGACTGCGTGATCGAATTAGTGAACACACACGTAGTATAAAAAATAAAGATCAACACAATGCCCTGTTTTTACATAGTTGTCAATGTAAGGTTCTTAAAAAATTCTTATTTTTTTGTCATAGATAGAATCTACGAAGACCAAGGGGGTGATATAGGTAACAAGGTGGCCCTATTAGAAGTTGAATGGCAGGTGAGGCTTAATGCCATGAGATTTCCTGGCATTAATGATTATATATCCATCAAGCCAGTTTTAAAGTACAAAACAAATTGCATATAACAAAAAGTGTAATTGTATATGTTATATGTCTTGTTTTGTTATAGTCAATGTTATTTATTTAAAGTTTATAGTATGGATACATGTTTTAAATTATTAGATTAATTGTTTAGATTGTTTGTATTGAGCAATGTGTGGTTAGAAGGATAATAATATTTTTCTCTTCTTTTTGCCAATGCTTTAGTTTTTATTTCAAATTTAGGTATTGTCTTTTTAAATGGGTAGCAGCAGTGTTTTGGCTCATTGGTGCATTTGAATTTTGATGTCATCAATTAATTTGTCTTAATTGCTTTAAATATGATGTTTGTCAAATGTTAACCGACTCTGATGATGCCTTTTTAGGTGAAAGCGCTTAGTTGGTGGATGTGTTGCTATTAAATATCTCCTGTTTTGTTCATTGCTGGTCCTGGAATTCTGTTTTGCAGTTGTTGCCTATCGTGCTTTACTGATTTTTGTGCAGTGCCCTTTTGTGGGGTTGCGTATCTCCTGTTTCTTCTTAAGTGTGTTGCGACCCTGTTTCCAGTATTTTGGGACTAAGCGTGGACTATGGAGAACATTTTAAAGGAACTGTCTTTAGTTGTTCATAAGCTCTTGAAGACTTATGAAAAAGATATCGGTAAGGAAGGAGGTGCGGGGAGTGTCAGCCCTACAGACACACAAGTGGAATTATTTACACTTCATTCCCCAGTTAGTACGGCCGATTCCATACCACCAGGGCAGATCTGTAATATTTCAAATTCCTTTGCTGATGCTGTTTCCAAATCGAAGGATAAATCGGGTTTCAATTTGTCCGGTGGTTCGGCTGCTCGGGGAGTTCCGGATTCTTGTGTGCCTGTTCCTTTGTCCAACCAGAGGGAGAATAGTGGTGTAAGCGCCAATTCGACCAATCGGGATCGACCTGCTAGACGAGCCCTGTCGGGAGAAGTGTTGAGTGGTAGGTGAGGGCATGACCTGCAGTCACGGTTGGAGGCGCCGATATTTGCTGGTGATGCTACTGGTTTTTCCCATTCGGACTTGCAGTCGGCGAGTTTTTGTGGTTTGGAGGAACAAAGTTCAAGGTATGATAAGCTCTGTGTCAAATACAGGGCATTGCAACTCGATAATTTGTTTTTGGAGCAGTCTAAGGCGTTAAAACAAGTGCCTAAGGGGCTCCGGTTGTGGAAGTTACCGATGGGCATTGAGGAAGGTAGCGGAGCCTTCTCTGAATTGATAACCCTGTTTGATAAAACGGGGTTAGAGATGTTAGACATCATTATTAATAACAATGGAGTTAGATTAGCAGCATTGCGGAGTGACATTTGTAAACTGCATGAAAGTATCATTTCTGACTTATTATTTTTTCAATATGAGGCCAAATTTCAAAGGATTCTTAGGAACTTGGAAGCATTTGTGGCTAAAAACAAGGCCTTAAAACAAAAGAAGTTAACAAGGGACAGAATTGATTATCAGAATCATAATGCTTACCCTCCAGGTAATAAATTGCAACAAAACCGTATTGGCAATAAATATTTACAGGGGGAGGGGGAGCAGTTAAGATTGCACTCTGGCACTGTTGGTACACCCGAGAGGGTTAATGTAGGGTCGCAAGACATTGTTTTTGAAGAGGAAGTTTTTTTGGAGCAGGTTCCGGGACCTCGCAGGTCGGAGAGGCTAATGAACAAGGATCAGAGATCCACGAGGGTGGACAGATACATGGAGGGCAGGCAACGAGGCTACCAATTGAGGAGGTTTTATTGACTTTAACTAATCAGAATAATTGTTGTAACAATGATGGTGTTGAGCCAAAACCTACTGGCATTTTTATGTGTGTTAACAATGGGGGGGGTGTTTGTTGTAATGAATGTATGGCATTATGTGATGCTCACAATAGTAACAATAATAATTATTTAGTTGAGTATAAGGACTTGAATGCAGATAAGGTTGATGTTACAGGTAATGTACACAAACAAGTATCAATTTTTTGTGATAGTGACAACAATTGTAACAATTATGAAGATATTGGAGGCTACACAAATGCTATTTCAACAGGTTCATGTGCTGAGTGTAAAATTATTAAACAGCAAGGCTTTTTTATTTACAATTACACTGATATTGAAGTAGGGGATGTGTACTTTCAATTGTTTAGCAAAGGTACTAGTTTTGTACCAAGTTTCAGACTAGATGTTTCCCAGGTCTTGATTAATATCAAGCTTTTCATGAGGAGATTGAACTTGGAGATTTATTTTCATGACAAAAAAGATGTTTTTTCATTGAATTGTAACAACCATTGTTCCAAATTGAGAAGGAAAAGTACATTCATTCCACCTAGTAATAATGAAATTTTAGCTTTGGAAAGACTTATGGAGTTTGAGGTTAGAAGAATATGTGGTGGGAGGGACTTTGGTTATGACAACCTCACCCCACAAGAGAGAGGGGTTCTTAAAGAATTGAGATCATCGAATAACATTAGATGCATGAGACCGGATAAAGGTGGGGGGATGGTTTTGATGAACCAAATAGATTATTCTACATCTATGATGGTTCTGCTGGAGGACAACAGTACATATACAAGGGTATCGGTTAATGAAATGAATGTGGCCTACAGAAGAATTGATTTGTATTTGTTAGATGCTCTGTTCCAGGGTGAGATTACAGAATTGGAATTTGATTTTCTTTCAGTTAAACACCCTGTTATTCCAAGCATCTTTGGCATCCCAAAGGTGCATAAGGGAATAGAACGGTTACAATTTAGGCCCATTGTGTCAGCAAGGGGCTCCAAGACTGAGCCCCTTGCAGCATTTGTTGATGAAGTTTGTAAAACAACTACAAGTGACGTAGTTCACATTATCAAGGATTCATGGCACTGTTTGGAGAGATTAAAGGTTGTAGGAAATTGTAATAGGACTTTTTGTTTTTTAACAATTGATGTTGTTAATTTGTTTTCGGTTATCCCTCATAGTGAGGGTATGGAAATGTTCCGTGAAAGTTTGGTGCTTTGTCCTAGTTTTGACAGAAGAAAGATCAACTTTACTTGTGACTTGATGGAAATTATTTTGAAAAATAATTTCATCAAATTTGAAGGTGAAATGTTTCAGCAGTGCTCTGGTGTTGCAATGGGTGCACGGTGTGCGCCCATTTTTGCAAACCTTGTATTATTGGCATGGGAAAGAGCTTGCATCTTTCAATCAAGATTTTGGGTGAATGTAGTGCTATATAACAGGTTTCTTGATGACTTGCTTATTTTGTGGGACGGAGATGAGATTAGTGCAAATGAGTTTGTTGAATATCTAAACTCTTCCACAAGTTTTTTGAAATTCACCCATGCTTGGAGTGTGGATAAAGTGAACTATTTGGATTTGACCATCTTTAAGGATGGTGAAGGTTTGGCTAGTACTTTGTACAGGAAAGATAGTTATTCCAATTCCCTTTTACATTATTCAAGTTGCCACCCCCATTATCAAAAAAGAGGTGTGGCAAAGGGACAGATGGTACGTATATCAAGACTAATCAGTGATGAAACACTATTCAAACAGGAAATGTATAAACTCATAGGTATGTTGATGGATAGGGGTTATCCACTTAAACTATTATTGAAGGTGAAAAGGGAAGTGGTAAGGAAAAGGAATATGGCCTTTTCCCCCATATTGAGAAATAGTGTAGATATGATGAGTGATTTACATTTGGAAAGTATTGATAAATGTGTAGAGATGGAGAAGCCATGTCTCATTCTTAAATACAATGAGAAAGCCATTGGAATAGCCACAGTTGTACGTGAAGTATGGAATCACTGTTTGGATAGTGCAACTAAGGACATTATTGGGAAAACACCTAGGATTGTGTTTAGCAAAGGTGAAAATTTAAAAACAATAATGGAGAAAGTACCTAGAGTCAGAAAATCAAAAATGTCTAAGTGTGGTAACTGTAGATATTGTAGGTTTATTAGTGAGGGTACACATTTAGTCATAAAAGGTTTTGAGCGTACAATACCCTGCCCGGGTCTGTGTAATTGTAACACAAGGAATTTAGTTTATGTTGCTTCATGTATCACATGTGATGCATTCTATGTGGGTATGACTACACGTAGACTGCGTGATCGAATTAGTGAACACACACGTAGTATAAAAAATAAAGATCAACACAATGCCCTGTTTTTACATAGTTGTCAATGTAAGGTTTTTAAAAAATTCTTATTTTTTGTCATAGATAGAATCTACGAAGACCAAGGGGGTGATATAGGTAACAAGGTGGCCCTATTAGAAGTTGAATGGCAGGTGAGGCTTAATGCTATGAGATTTCCTGGCATTAATGATTTTATATCCATCAAGCCAGTTTTAAAGTACAAAGCAAATTGCATATAACAAAAAGTGTAATTGTATATGTTATATGTTTTGTATTGTTACAGTCAATGTTATTTATTCAAAGTTTATAGTATGATACATGTTTTAAATTATTACATTAATTGTTTAGATTGTTTGTATTGAGCAATGTGTGGTTAGAAGGATAATAATATTTTTCTCTTCTTTTTGCCAATGCTTTAGTTTTTATTTCAAATTTAGGTATTGTCTTTTTAAATGGGTAGCAGCAGTGTTTTGGCTCATTGGTGCATTTGAATTTTGATGTCATCAATTAATTTGTCTTAATTGCTTTAAATATGATGTTTGTCAAATGTTAACCGACTCTGATGATGCCTTTTTAGGTGAAAGCGCTTAGTCGGTGGATGTGTTGCTATTAAATATCTCCTGTTTTGTTCATTGCTGGTCCTGGAATTCTGTTTTGCAGTTGTTGCCTATCGTGCTTTACAGTTTGATATCCTTGTTGTCTCCAGAAAACTTACCACTGGCATTCTGTTATTTCCACTTGCTGGCTCCCCCATCCTTTGTTCCCCACCTTGCCTCCATGGACAACTATATGCTACAGGGCCCCACTGGTTACATTTAAAACATTTAACCCTTGATGCTGGCCATGTACCTGAACTAGTGACTTCCCCTGTTACTGGCAGACTCTGTTGGGGTGGTTTAGGCTGCCCAACATAGGTTCCCTTAGATCCATGCGCAGCACTGGGTATCCCTTTCTTGTGCAGTGATACTCTGCTTGTTAAGTGTAGGTCTCATTTTTCCCCAACTCATCTGCAGTTCTGCATTCCCTATCTGCCAACCAGATTCTCATGTCCTCAGGTAAAGTGCTAAGGGCTTGTTCCTCTCACCAAAATGTCTGCAAGCCCTTCAAAAGTGGTGACCTGACACCCACTCACCCACCTATGAAAATAAGTGCTTAACTCAGCAACATAATCACACACACTTTCATCTGCCCTGCATCTATGCTCATGAAACTTTTTTCTATAAGCTTCAGGTGTTAACTTAAATCACTCTAATAAACAACATTTTAAATGAATTATAATTTAAACAGTCAGTTTCAGACAATTTAGAAACAGTGGTTACAGCTTTACCATGGAGTAAAGGGGTCAGGAACCATATCCAGAACCCTTGGTCAACATTATACTGTTTACATACCCTTTCAAACATACAAATAAAACTATCAAAATTATCACCCTCTGTAAATTGTGGAAGACATTTACTAACCTTTCTTACTTCTGGGGTTCAGTCACTCTCTTCCCCATTACCTCCATGACCATGGTGAAGAGTCAGCATTTCCTTTTCATGTTGCCTCCACCTCTCATTTTCTTCAACTTCCAAATGCTGCAGTCTCTCTGCTGATTCTGCTTTGACCTCCAAATGGTGCAGTCTCTCTGCTGATTCTATTTCCAAATTTTTGGCCTCCAGTTCAAGTCTCTTTAACTCCAGATGGACTTTCAAGTCCTCTGAGGAAAAGTTGAACTGTGCATTTTCTGAGATATGTATATCCCTAAGGCCAGTCTGGCAGACTTCCTGGTTGCTGGTCTGTGTTGCAGCTGTGACTAAGGTTGCAATCATTTCCACTTTAGTCAGGTTGGCAGACACCATTCATTTGACTTGGCACATCACAGCCAACTGGTTCCTTGTCAGCTTGAGAAAATCCTCTGCTGACACCCTTGCCTGCTCCTGACTAACTAAGCTAATATAAAAAATAAATAAAACTATTTAATATGAAACTCTGAATATCTACCATGTGGCTGCTTGAGAGTACAAAAACCTTCATTAGTGACCATTGCTTACAGGCTACAGGAGTTCAGTATCCACACCAGTGAATCTCAGTATGTGATGTTGTGATCCCACCACTGCCAACCAAATGTGACAACCCCGCACTGGACCAGTAATCATGGAGCCTCAATCCTCACCACTGTCAACAATGGGGGATGCTCACTGAGAGAATGGCAATTACACACACAGTATTTCCAGATGCATCTCTCTGCATCAAGTGCAATTTCCCTTAAGAGCACACTTTCCTTAAGAGCACACAGAGCCCACAGCCAGTCCTAGGCTGGTTTCTCCCTCTTCCTCAAGATCCTCAGTAAGACACCCCACTGGCACAGCTACAGAGTTGAGATTTCAGCTGAGTGAGTAAACCAACACCTCCAGCATCTTCTCTGTCCAACCAGTGCTCCATGTCCATGTCCAAGTAGTTAATGCACACACAGTTTGAGGTTTGATTTACACACACATACAGACACACACACACACACACACACACACACACACACACACACACACACACACACACACACACACACACACACACACACACACACACACACACTCACACAACACACACACCTGGGAAAGGCTGGCACAGGTTTACTAGTTATGCCCCCTTTCTGCCCAGACTATAAGGTAGTTACCACAGCCACCAGTCACTCCTGAGCAGGCACTTTAAGGCCCCTAACAAAGGGCAACCAATCTTACTGTGTAATATTAATACTAATACAAATGGTAGTTTGACGAAGAGCAAGGCTATCAGTAGTGGCCCACAAAGTGTCACCAAATAAATATGCAAGTACTCTCAACATGTAAATATCTCTACACAGGTCAGCCACAATGAAAGGTTTAAATATATTTAATAATAAATAAAAGAACAAGACAATACTAAATATATATCCAATGTGACATCAGAGTTCATAACCATACAAACTATTTAAAATAACATTGCAGTACAGGCTCACACAAATAAAGAAAACATCTAAACTAAGCTTTACTATATTCCTGACTGTATCTAAGAGAGTTATACTGTTCTCTAGAAACTTATTTCATTAGAGTAAGGCAGATGATGTGGTGAATGGGTCTTCTTGTTGTCAGGTCTAAAACAGAATGTAGAATGCTCTGTCTCACTAAGAGACTTTTCAGATTAATATCTAAAATGTTACTGCTGGGATAGCTTGCAGAATGACATCATTTCTTGTAATCTGTCTTCGAGTTCCCAGGCCAGACCCCCCATTGCTAGAAGCTGGCAGCATTTAGCATCTACCTGTAAAAATATAGACAAGGTCTTTTGCTCAGATCTTTGGCAGATGCTGAAAGTCATAAAACAATCACATTCCTTCATGCTTTAAAAGTTGCAATTAGTTCACTCCAAGGACAATATAAAAAGCTTCATAGTACAAACTTTGTTTCTCTAGATGCATTGAAAACTTGGGAGAGATAGCCTCTTTTATTGTGTAGCCTATAAAGTAATTTAATTTCAGATATTTTGCTAAAGTTTGCTGGACTGAGGTTAACCCTCCAGTTTCCTTTTTTAAACATATACATTTAAACAGGTACAATAGTGCAGGTACATTTCTGTTCTCTTCTAGTAGGGCACACTGTGATTACATTTAAAAAAAAGCATTGGTAACAAAAGAAGGATTAACATTGTAGATGTGACTTCTGAGCAACTGATAGTTTATTTTTGAATTGCACATACCTTGATTGGCTCATCCCCCTCTATTTGCCCTATGGGCTCACTCTGCTCCCCTACCCTGCCCCCAATTTCCACCCACCCCTGCATAATCTGAATTTACAGGTAACTTACTTTACTAAGACCCTCCCTTCATCCTCCCATTATCCAATAATTACATCCATCAGCACCTTCTACACACGTCCTTCACTTCCCACCACTCCAGCCCACCTACCAGTTCAATATCCACACCCATATCTCCTACTCGCTCAACTCACACCCTCATCAAATATAAATACCTCCTCTAACTCTAGAACCTCACTCCCACTATGTCTCATTACCCCCACTCTCATCTCCTCTATACCCTCCTGGGATTAACATCCCTATTCACCTGTCTCAACATAGCTACCATCAGCACCTCTTATCTCCTCACAATCATTCACTGTAGCCACCCCAAATCCCCCACCCTAACCCACAACATTACTATTACCCTCACTCACGCATGCATATACCCAACCATATACACCCACCCCCATATATCAGGCCCCTGCCATGTACCACTTCTTTCCATCTAGAAAGCAACCAAGTCTACAATTTCACTACCTAATCATCCAATACCTAAAAACTATTACCTGTATAACTACCCAGCTACTACTAGGAAGAGACATTCACCCCAACCCCAGGCCAGCAACCCCTGCTAATAAGCCATGCACCCATCACTATCCAGCTAAGCACAAACCCACCGACTTACTGATACTAAATATGAATACCCACAGTATCATGAATAAAATAGAAGACCTTCATGCTGCCATCTCCTTATATAACCCTGATATTATTCTCATCATAGAGACATGGCTTAACCAATATATTAAAGATAATTCCATCACTCCACCTGGGTATAACATTCTCAGGGCAGACCAAGTACATAAAAGAGGTTGAAGTTTAGCTCTACTTCACAGAACCAACCTACAACTTCAACTCCTCCAAAAGGATTCCCCCAACTTCAACAATGCAGAGACTCCATTTGCAAAACTCTCCCTTAATCAACATAAGGACATAAACCTACTAGGTATCTATATACCCCCAGGGGACAACCTAACCACCCTAGAATCCATACTTCACTGGGCATCATACTCCCTCCCTCAAGAAAATATCATGCTAGGTGATGTAAACATTGACTGGAACTCCATCCATTCTCCCATCCTTACCCACCACATTAACATATATAACATCACCCAAGTTATAGATACTCCCACATGCATTAATAAGGCCACAAAAAGAGAATCTATACTTGATTGGATCCTCACAAATCAACTAAATACTGCCCATAAATGTGGCACCCTACCAAACTCTCTGAGCGACCAGAGCCCCACTTTTATCCTCAAGCACAAACTTAAAATAATTAACTCTCCCTCCCTTCTACAAACCCACTCTAACAAAAATTTTCCTAGAGACCACTTCATAAGAGCCTTGCAGCATTGCAACTGGTCTCCCATCAAAACCCTTTCATTAGACAATGCAGTTGATTACTTCAACTCCACATTCCTAAACATTCTCAACCAACTAGACCCTTAAAAACTACCAGGGTAAGTAGCAACCTCACCCCTTGGCTCCAGAAAACCACAAAAGCCCTACATAGAGCTAGGGATAAAGCATGGAAAACCTGGTGCCACACCAGATCACCTGCAGCTAGGCAAACCTTTCATTATCTCCGGAACAAAGCAAAAAAAGCAGGTTAAGCTCGATAAACAAAATTACTATATCACTCAAGAAAACAACTACAGTACCAAACCGCAAAAAATCTGGGCAACAATAAATAGCATCCTACAGCCAGGAAGAACCACTACTCTTGCCCCCAATATAACAGGTACAGACCTGGACATACCCTCCAGCTTTAATAACTATTTCAGCTCCTCAGTACTCAACCTCTTAAACAACATCACTTCCTCCAACACCCCACAACCACCTCAGGCCCAAATCAATACCATACATTGCAAACTTAAGTCTGTTCCTACCTCTACTATCCAAAAACTCCTAGCCAAACTCAAACCAACCACCCTTGCAGCCAATAACCTTTCTGCTGAATACCTCCAAATTGCATCCACAGCTATAACCTATCCCATTTCACTTCTAATAAATAGCTCCTTCACCGAACACACTGTTCCATCCCTGTGGAAAACCTCATATATCATACCACTCCACAAAGGTGGCCCCTCCCAAGACCTATCCAACTATCGACCAATTGCAATTCTGTCACCCCTCTCTTAGATCCTAGAAAGATGTATTCATCACCAATTCCTCTCCTATCTCCTCACTAACAACCTTCTCTCCTCAACCCAACATGGATTTCACCCATCCCACAGCACCACCACTGCCCCACTCAAATTCACCAATACTATAAACTCCCACAGGAATCTAGGTAAATTTGTCTCAGCTACCTTCCTAGATTTATCCAAGGCATTTGACACAGTCTCACATAATAAACTACTGTTTTGTCTCTCCGACTTCAGCCTTAACAACCCCACCCTTCTCTGGTTTAAAAGCTATTTAGATAACCGCCAACAATCCATCAAATGGCATAACTCTCTGCCCCCCACTCCCAACCTCTTTAGGTGTGTCGCAAGGATCCATGCTAGGACCCCTTCTTTTTAATATCTTCACAAACCAGCTCCACTCAGCTACCTCTAAAACCGACATAGTCCAATACGCTGACAACACAAATCTCATATGCTTTGCACCCAACATCCAACTTCTCCAACAAAAAGCCCAAGAAGCCTTCTCTGAAATAGAGAACTGGCTTAACAACTTACAACTCACACTAAATCCCAAGAAAACACAACTAATGCTATTGCACTCTACTAAAACAAGCAACCTTACCTTCTCTATACTGTTCGCCAGCAAACCCCAAATCACCCTGTCACAGAAGCTAAACTTCTAGGAGTTACCACTGACCAGCAACTCAAATTCACAAAGCACATATCAACAACCATCACTAAAGTTCACAAAAAGCTAGGTTCCCTCTATCGCTGTAAAAGTTATCTAACCAACGAATCTCGAATTGCAATAGCCAGGACCCTCCTCCTATCTACTATACTTTATGCATCCCCAATTCTAACTAATCTTTACAAAACTGACCTTAACAAACTTTCCATCTGTTACAACAAAACCACTAGATTCGGTACCAATGCTAAATCACGATCCCACCACTGCCTTTCCTTACAAGCCTTGCACTGACTTGAATTTCTGAACCTATTAAGGTACCATCAGCTCAGCCTAGCTCATCTAATTCTGTACTGTCTTGTGAAAAAACCTGACCTGACTGGCATGCTTAAGTTCTACAATTCAAATAGACAACTTTGGTCCTCCAACAAAGCCTTAATCGAAACCATCACATGCAAAAACTACTCTAGGGAATCACTCTTTGGCCATGAAAAAGCAAAAATAGGGAACAACCTTTCCCCTGACCTCAGACTACAAAACTCCACATCTTCCTTCAAAAGCCTACTAAAAACATATCTCTTCACCAACCATCTAGGAAACTGTAATTGACCCTCTGAAGCCTCGCCCACTCACTATTTCTACACCCCATCTGTCCTGGACAACAAAAACAACACCATCTAACTATACCTATCCATGTGTGAGCAATACCCTATATATGAGTGTATGTACAATATGTGTGAGTGTGTGTGTGTGTGTGTGTGTGTGTGTGTGTGTGTGTGTGTGTGTGTGTGTGTGTGTGTGAGCATATGCTCTTACATGTATATTTGCTTTGATGTATATATGGAAACTTAAACATTTATATACTCTTATTCAGTTGTGAAATTTCTTGCAATGCTCTACCAGGTTCTTATCTACTCTCATTGTATATTTTGTACACTTGTATTTTCAACCAAAAGGGGGAATATCCTCTTAGTGTATACTAATGGCTGTAGAGTCTACAATCTGTATGCTATTACTCTGTAATGTCTCTTTTTTTCTTCTCTCTGTAAGCTTATGGAGTTTTTCTCCCCAGGACTCCGATGAAAATGGACACTTGTCCAGTTGGACTATCCTGGCAAACAAATGTTAAATAAATAAATAAAATAAAATAAATGTCAAATACAGCACTCTACAAATACCTTTTCCACATACACATCAGTACAAGCAGTTTGATATACACATGACATACAGTTCTAATACATTTGTAACACAAGCATCTTGTATAAATCATTTCGATATTCACCAATGACATATAATTATTTACAAAATTCCAGCTAGCAATGATGGTAGTATCTCCTTTTGTCACAGAGCTAGAGATCAGTTAGATGAGTGAAGGCACAGTGGTTGGAGTTATGTAAGAGTAGCAGGGCAAAGTTATAAGTGAATTATGACCAATTAGGGTATGTATAAGCATGTTTGGGGGTGGAAAGAGAGGATTTGACAGACCATTTGAAGGTAAAGAAGGATTTGTTGTGTAAAGAGTGTGGAATATTAGTACAATATTGGTGGTGTTTTGCTTTTCTGAGTTGGGAGGTGAGAGCAGAGTATATGTGGGGTGGGGGTGATTGGTAGAGTGGCTAAGACAGGGAAGAGAGTTGATTGGAAGACTGTATAGGGGAGGAAATAGATGAATTAATGTGTTTTAAGTGGATGGATAGAAGACACTGGTTGAGTGCATGGGGTGGAGTTTTGTTCAGAATGAAAGAAGAGAAGGCATATGTGGAAATTGGGTGTAGGGCTGGGGATTGGAGAAAGCCCAAGAGTAGTCAGGGCAAATGGAGCAAATTTAATACCTGAGAAACAAACTGCCTTCCAGAAACAATCAATTTAGAGGCACTCCTTATGAGCTAATAGCAAGTATGTATTATTATTCAAGGACTATTTATTTTCTATGTTGCACTATTAAAGACAGACAGGAGCAATAAACAGAAGGGTAAAGACAATCACAAAATGAATAATGAAGGAAAGTAAATATTGTTTAATACTGCAGCAATAGAAAATCGAAGCTGGGGGGCTCCACATATGTTTAAAATCATAAGACACCAAAAGGGATAATTCTTGTCCCTGAGTCCACAATATCTATGTGCCTGCAAAATATTTACTGATGGAAGAGGTCCAGAAGTACTGTGTTGTTCAGTACTGCAGCAGTAGGCTACCAAAAACATGGGGGATCCTCAGATGTTTATAATCCTTACTGCCCTGGCTAGAAGTAGTAGAAAAGAATGATCATTTAGGGGTGCACATCACAATTACAGCTGTCTTGCATGACATTTGCATTCACCATGCTTTGTACTATGTTGTTATGTGCAACTGTTATGGTGCTGGCCCTATATTGTAAGGACCTGGGTCAGTATGACTGGATGTATGCTACCTGTTTGATCATTCTGCCTGGGGCAGCACTGTTGTTGTCTTACTGACATAGTTTTATGTACTGCTGTTTTGTCTGATGCATAGTATACATGCGAGCAGCAAACATGTGACATGTGCCACCCATGTGCTCACAAGTTGCTACAGACAGTTTTGTTATGGTGCATATTATATATGTTACTGCACTTTTACAAATCCATATCAGTTCATTCATGTTCTGTGCACTGAGCTTGCAGGTGCATATCATGCTGCTGTACATGTTTTCTGTCATTCATGTATGCACATGTATGTATCTGCGGACCTGTGTCATGGTAGTCACATTCAATTCCACATTTTTCCCCTCTGTCCTATATGTTTTTCACCTATGTGAAGTCATTAACATGTACATTTAGTGTTGCCCATATAATAGACAGGTTATCCTTGCAGGCCATTTTCCCTCCCATGACATGACTATTACAGTGGACAAATCTACAATACCACACTTGCACATTTGTGTAGATGATATTAATGACTGTGGTAGACCTACTATTCAAAAGAAGCAAGGCACGCACGGTGGACTATGGTGCCCGGTCCAAACCAATAATTCCAAAAACACAGAGGGACCAGCACACACGGCAGCAGAAATAAAATACAAATTAAATTTTATTCGAAGGTAGCTAGAAAGCTACCTACCATACAAAGTCACAGACCGGTTTCGGCTAGTATAGCCTTTCTCAATGTGATATTTTCATTGAACCAAAAAGTTACTTTACAAAACACCTTTACATCCTGGTACTCTTAATATACCCTTGATTTAAAGTGGTATACTCCTAACTGAAATTATTTGATGGATTATAGTGCAGTCAAAGTTTAGAACATATAAAAGATAAATGTAATAATTTGATAAGACATACAGATCTGAGAACCTGACAGTTTAAACTTTGATTATATAATTGCAAATTAATTATATTATAAACAGCCATAATTTAGCTTGCATTATTCACAGGACCCAGATGAAAGTTTGAATGTTTAAAATATAGTGTATAATGTGGATCCATAATACAGTTTGAGCCCATTTACATGATCATATTTAAACAAAATTCTATTTTCAATCTCTCAGTGGTGCCCACTACTGAAGCTGACACTAAATATTAATATTAATATCTAGAAGTACCATCATGTACTTCATATTCATTCAATCCTGGTTTGAAAAAAGCCCCAAGATTGGTAATCCACTTGCTTTCCATATTGTTGAGTTTAGTATGCCAACCCATCTTAAAGTTCCTATGAAACTGAATTTTGTCTATAATGACAAACCTGAATGAGGCTCCTGTGTGATGTTTGCTGTGTTTGTATAAAGCGTTTGTGATTCGTCTGTTTCTTATGGAACTTAAATGCTCACTAATTCTTATTCTGATGGGTCTAGAGGTCTGACCAACATAAAAAGCAGAACAGGTGCATTGGGCCAAATAAATAACCCAATCAGAGCTGCAATTTGCAAAAATGTTAATATTGTAGACCTTAGAAGTGTTTTTACTGGTGAATTCTTTAGTTTTGCAAATATACTGATATGCGCTGCAATGTCCACATGGATAGCAGCCAACTAAAGCGTCCCCAAAAAGTGTTGTTTGTAATGTGGTGACCAGTGTGAACCTTTTGTAATGTGTTAGATGGGAATGAATGGTATGACCCCTGCGGTAAGAAAAAGCACATGTATCTGGGAGAATATAATTGAGAAATGGGTTTGATTTTAGTATATCCCAATGTTTACTGACAATTTGTCTGAACCTGGATGTGTTGTTTCCATAAGTGGTGACTAATCTGATGGGTTGTCCACCTCGAGTAACTTCCTCCTCTGGTCTATTGTATTTTAATAGGTCTGATCTTCTACTGGTTTGAATTTGACTGATCGTATTGGTTAGATGTTCAGGATTATATCCTCTGTCCACAAATCTTGCTGTCAGTTCCTGTGTTTGTGCAGAATATTCTACATTTGTGGAGCATATTCTTTTTAATCGCAAAAATTGGGACTTTGGGATGTTGCTGATGATGTGGCAGGGGTGAGAGCTAGTAGCATGAAGTAGTAGCATGAAGTAAGGTGTTTGATATATAGTGACTTCAGAACTGTAACTGGATTACTTATGTATGTCGGGGTGATTAATAATTTTCTTTCTGTGGTCACAATTTAGTAACTAATAATTTTTCAACAACACTTGGTAGAATTTACTTGTTTATATAAGGAAGGGCTCTAATGATTTAAACCACGCATATGGGCCTGTTAACATTATAATATTTATTAAGCTGTTGTTTTACAGATCATATACCAGGAAGTGAATTATCCTGTTTTCTTGTTTCGTGACTGTAATTGTTTGGTATATGTACACCAAGGTGTTTTCATTCTTACATTTCAGCTAATATATATGCGAATTAGCATAACTGTGTTATAACTATAAGAATTCATGTTTAAGATGACACAGGATATTGGTGTGACAATTCAAACCACAATTATTATCTAAATAATATTTATCTATTTACCATTTTATTTTACTATTCAAGTGTGGTATTGAACAGCTTAACATTGTGGTTTCTACAGATCTATGGATGGATCAAGATTACTTGATTAAGGATAGATTTTGGTATATTTCTCCCCATTTGTACCCTTGCCAGAGGTTTATATTCTAGCGAACTCTTATCATATATATTTTTACAGACATCAATATTTCAGACAAAATTTGATAGTTGCCTGATGTTGGTCAATATATTATAGGCTATTCATAGCTAAGTTTTGGAAATTACAATGATCTATATTTTTATTAAACCATTTAGAAAAGCCAGGGATACTGTTGGGCTGTCAGATTAGTGGTAGTACTGATTTAATACTTAGTGGAGTTGTCAACATATTTTTTCTTGACATAATTGGGATTGGTCTAATTGTGCCTTTTTAGTGACTGTCGGATTCACTATTTGAATACAGTGAACATGTTAAACATGAAGTGACTGGATACATCAGAGCAATAAGATAATTTTTGAATTACGACCAGTTATATAATTATTAAGGAGGATTATATACCCTTACGGTGGCCTAAAGATCAAGCATTTATGACACTATGGTCAAGTGGGTGTTTTTTTGAATTAGGACCACTTATTGTAAGGGAATATGAATATACTGATATAATTTCATGATATAATATTAACATACCCTTACGGGGGCCAATAACTAATACACTATTTAGGAACTTTCTTTGTAATAATACCACTTATTGTAAGGGTATGAAAATATAACAACATATTCATTCTGTATTCTTGTGACCGATTTGTACTATTCAGGCATGTAGGGTCATTTTGACCATGCAATATTGAATATTGGTATATATTTTTTTGATTAAGACTAACTACTCTATTTTTGTCAGCCCAATATTACCCCCTAAGTAATTCCTTTTTGGCTAATAAGTTATCAGTAACAGGCTTAAAGATATTTTTGGTCCTAATTAAGGATTTTGGATATTCAGGCATATAGGGTTAGGTTGACCATGCAATACTGAATATTGGTAAAAAAAATTTTTGAATAAGTCTAACTACTCTATTTTTTGTCAGCCAAACATTACCCCTTAAGTAAATCTTTTTTTGGCTATCAGTAATAGACATAATATTATAGGCTTAAAATTTAACCATTGGTCCTAATTATGGACCTGAATGACATCCTAAGGGGTCTTTCAGCAGATAAGGATAATCTAGATGCATTTGGACTTAATACAGGTCAATCCCCTATGGCAGATAATGTCATAACTGACACCAGAGATAAATGTGGCTCTGTTTTCTCCAAACTCAGTAGACAAATGAAAACTCTCAGAACCAACATATGGCACTTGAAGCTTTTCAAAGCGTACAAAATAAAAGGCATCACACCTAGAGGGCTTCGTATTAAGTTGCAACCATTAGTGGCTAATATTGATAACCAACTAACACAAGACTGGGCTACAGCCCAACATCAGGCATCTATGCTTTTTGTTGATAGCCTTTCCAAATACTATGAAAGAACTATTGAAACACTGATCACAGACTTACAAACTACTTGTCTAGAAGCTGAAGCCTTTTCTAGCACAGATTATTATCAAGGTTATTTATCAGAATTAGCCAAAGAATTGATGAACATAGAGGAACAACTCAAGAAAACGAAAATATACAAGTTTAACAGAGACCTAGGTGATTACGAAAAAGGTAAACCGTTCGTAACACAAAAAAGTGTCAGGTTTAGTGAGGGGACATATAAACCACAAAGGGGTAAGAAAAGACCCAGACCTATCCTTAAAAAGAATGATACAACACATACTGTTACATCTGATGATGATTATTCATCAACCACAGATGGCGAGGTTTTCTCCAACCAGGCGTCCCCAGTGGCAAAAAGGAAGCAATTCATCCCTTTAGGACAAACAAACGTAGGGCAGGGAGGAAACATAGGAGAAAATATGGGTACAACCAATCTTCAAACATTACTGAAACAAATAACAACACAGTGAATAATGTACTTGATATTTCTTCTTTTGCACTCACGGATGTACAATATAAGGTACTAAATAAAGGCTTAAATTTTGTACCCACATCACCTGTGCCTGAACATTTTTTAGTGGATGACATTAATAATTTTTGTAGAACACTTAACCTTAAGTTATTCTTTTCAGATGAGTCTAACTTTCAAAGATCTACTGGTTTCCGGTTTGGCAAATCCAAATTTGTACCACCGATGGACAAGCATGTCTCAATATTCAAGGATTGTGTTATGAGGGATTTACATTTTTCTGATAACTTTATATGTAATCGCAGCAATCTCAATCAGTCTGAAAGAGAAGCACTTTCACAATTACAACACAATAAAAACATAGTTATCACTCCAGCGGATAAAGGTGGGCGTATTGTTGTAATGGATCATTCGAAATACAAGGCAGAGGCACTTAAACAGTTATCTCAATCGCAGTTTTACATACAGATGGTAGTGGATCCCACCTCTAACTTCAAATCTGAGATTGACTCATTTATAGATTTGGCAGTGGAGGAGGGTATTATTACTCCACAAGTTGCTAGGCAACTTAAGGTGACTGAACCAATGCCACAATACCTATATTTAATACCGAAAATACACAAAGATCTATTTAATCCACCAGGCAGACCTATAGTATCAGGTCGAGGATCTCTCACGGAACCCCTGTCTGCCTTTCTGACTGAACATTTAAAACCACTACTGACCATGGTCAGATCACGTATTCAAGATACCACATAATTTTTGAATATTATTGAAGACTTTCAGCTGGAAGATGATTGGCTGCTTTGTACATTAGACATATCATCATTATACACGAGCATCCCTCATAAGGCTGGCATCATGGCGGTGACTTATTGGTTAAATCAATCCAAGTTATATTCTACTGGATTTAACAATTTCTTGATAAAGCTTACAGAATATGTACTACAAAAAAACATCTTTTACTTTGAAAGCAACCCATATTGGCAAATCAAAGGGACAGCAATGGGGGCATCCTTTGCCCCGATCTACGCGGATCTGTTTATGGGATATTTTGAACAGGCCTTCATATATGATGCCCAGCAGAATATTCACATGGACCATATGGACATCTGGCGGAGATACTTGGATGATTGCTGGTTGGTGTGGTGGGGAGGTATGGATGAATTATCCAAATTTATTGCATACCTAAACAATAATCCATTTGACATACATTTTACCGCCAATACTGGGTATCATGAAATAGTTTTTCTGGATGTGGTCATTAAAAGATTACCTGACCAGACTCTAGCCACATCAATACACAGAAAATTCCCACAATATAACACCTTACTTCATGCTACTAGCTCTCACCCCCGCCACATCATCAGCAACATCCCAAAGTCCCAATTTTTGCGATTAAAAAGAATATGCTCCACAAATGTAGAATATTCTGCACAAACACAGGAACTAACAGCAAGATTTGTGGACAGAGGATATAATCCTGAACATCTAACCAATACGATCAGTCAAATTCAAACCAATAGAAGATCAGACCTATTAAAATACAATAGACCAGAGGAGGAAGTTACTCGAGGTGGACAACCCATCAGATTAGTCACCACTTATGGAAACAACACATCCAGGTTCAGACAAATTGCCAGTAAACATTGGGATATACTAAAATCAAACCCATTTCTCAATGATATTCTCCCAGATACATGTGCTTTTTCTTACCGCAGGGGTCGTACCATTCATTCCCATCTAACACATTACAAAAGGTTCACACTGGTCACCACATTACAAACAACACTTTTTGGGGACGCTTTAGCTGGCTGCTATCCATGTGGGCATTGCAGCGCATGTCAGTATATTTGCAAAACTAAAGAATTCACCAGTAAAAACACTTCTAAGGTCTACAATATTAACATTTTTGCAAATTGCAGCTCTGATTGGGTTATTTATTTGGCCCAATGCACCTGTTCTGCTTTTTATGTTGGTCAGACCTCTAGACCCATCAGAATAAGAATTAGTGAGCATTTAAGTTCCATAAGAAACAGACGAATCACAAACGCTTTATACAAACACAGCAAACATCACACAGGAGCCTCATTCAGGTTTGTCATTATAGACAAAATTCAATTTCATAGGAACTTTAAGATGGGTTGGCATACTAAACTCAACAATATGGAAAGCAAGTGGATTACCAATCTTGGGGCTTTTTTCAAACCAGGATTGAATGAATATGAAGTACATGATGGTACTTCTAGATATTAATATTAATATTTAGTGTCAGCTTCAGTAGTGGGCACCACTGAGAGATTGAAAATAGAATTTTGTTTAAATATGATCATGTAAGTGGGCTCAAACTGTATTATGGATCCACATTATACACTATATTTTAAACATTCAAACTTTCATCTGGGTCCTGTGAATAATGCAAGCTAAATTATGGCTGTTTATAATATAATTAATTTGCAATTATATAATCAAAGTTTAAACTGTCAGGTTCTCAGATCTGTATGTCTTATCAAATTATTACATTTATCTTTTATATGTTCTAAACTTTGACTGCACTATAATCCATCAAATAATTTCAGTTAGGAGTATACCACTTTAAATCAAGGGTATATTAAGAGTACCAGGATGTAAAGGTGTTTTGTAAAGTAACTTTTTGGTTCAATGAAAATATCACATTGAGAAAGGCTATACTAGCCGAAACCGGTCTGTGACTTTGTATGGTAGGTAGCTTTCTAGCTACCTTCGAATAAAATTTAATTTGTATTTTATTTCTGCTGCCGTGTGTGCTGGTCCCTCTGTGTTTTTAGAGCTACTATTCACCCTACATACAGTGCTACTGTATGCCTCTGTAATGTATACCTGCCAATTGAAGTGTTCCTTGGTGAGTTCTGGACTTGCATGCAGATTAATGATTGCATGTGTATCCAAAATAGCACTACATTTTGTTTATTAAGCAGTGTGTGCGCATGTGAGACATGTGAAATGCTCAGTGTGTAGTCTTTCGCATGCTATCATTGTCAGCTTGTGGTACATGTAGTGGTGCATGGTAATCATCAACCTTCAACTAGTAATCTCCCCACTGACTTCTCTTTTTCTCCTGTACCTACCTCCAACATAAAAAAACTCTTAACTAAACTTAAACCCACCAAATTAGCAGCAGACAACCTCCCAAGTGAATACCTACAAATCGCAGCTGATGCTCTGGCCTACCCAGTATCCATCTTGATTAACCAATCTCTGTCAGAAAGTTACGTTCCCACACTGTGGAAAGTATCACATAGAATTCCCCTCCACAAAGGCGGACCTTCCACAGAACTAAGCAATTACCGCCCCATAGCTATTCTCTCTCCACTCTCCAAAATACTAGAGAGATGCATACACTCTCAGGTCTCAGACTACCTCCTTACTAACAACCTCCTTTCCAGTACTCAGCATGGTTTCCGACCAAACCATAGCACCCCCACTGCCTTACTCTCCTTTACTAACACTATCCTTCAGCATAAAAACAATGGCTATCTCTCCTCTGCTACTTTCCTAGACCTATCTAAAGCATTTGACATGGTCCCACACAAACTACTTATCTCTGTCCTCAATAACCTATCCTTCTCACAATCAGTCACCAACTGGTTTCAGAGTTACCTGTCTGATCGCCAACAATCCGTTGTATGGCAGAATGACATATCTCCCCAACTACCTGTCTCCATAGGGGTTCCCCAAGGATCCATCCTTGGACCCCTACTCTTCTCTGTTTACACCAATAATCTAGCCTCTGCCATCAAACATGGCACACTCATACAATACGCAGATGACTCGACCATCATCTGCTCAGCCCAGTCCCTACTCAAACTGCAAAAAGTCACACAGGAAGCCTTTTCCTCTGTTGAAACATGGTTAGTTATCCGATGCCCAATTAATACTCAACCCAAACAAAACTAAACTACTCATCTTCCAACCCACCAAACATACTCAAAACAACTCTCACTTTAACATCACAGCAAAAGACAACACCACTATATACCCAACTGAACACACCAAATTGCTAGGAGTGGAAATAGACAATAAACTAAAATTTGACATTCACATATCCATGACCATAAAAAATGTCCACAAAAAACTAGGAGCATTATACAGAAATAAACAATTTCTCACCAAAGCAGCAAAGATTTCAATAGCAAATTCCCACCTTATCTCCACCCTACTTTATGCCTCTCCAATATATACCAACCTAAGGCAATGTGATCTAAACAAGCTAGAGACCTGCTACAACAAAATCGCCAAATTCACCACAGGGGCATCCTACCGTAGTCACCACTGTCTCTCACTTGCTGAACTGGGCTGGCTTGAACTCCCTCACCTCCTTCAGTGGTATCAACTCTCACTCGCCCACAAACTAGTAAACCATCCACTAAATGTCCCATCCCTCCAGAATCTACTCCAACCCTATCGCTCCACCAGACCACTAAGATCCAGCAACAAAAATCACTTGCAGATCACTAAAGCCAGTAACTCTGCTGGTGAAGCACTATTCTCTTGCACCATAGCCAAATTATGGAACTCACTCCCACCCACAATTACCTCCGTACCATCATGCACCCACTTTAAAACTTTACTAAAAGCGCATCTAAAAACATACTGGCTATGCCCTTGCAACTCCCACTCTAATATCATCCACCCCATCCAACCACTACCTTTCTTTCCACTCCACTAACTACCTTGATTATAGCAAGCTCAGATGCTCATAAGCCTTGTACTTATTCTACAGCAGGAACTTCTCATTGTAACATTTGTTAATGTCTGTTATGTACTTCGCAGATAAAGATTCTAGTTGTCTACGGATGTACTATGTTCTTCATCTGTAAATATGTTGTAAGTAATTGCTATGTTAAATTGTTAATCTCTATGTAGTCCAATGTAACTACTGTCTATTTTACTGTGGAGCTTTTCTCCCCAGGCCTCTGCTGAAAATGGACCTACGTCCAGTCGGACACTCCCAGTCAACAAATTTATATAAATAAATAAATCATGCATACTCTGTCTCATAGATATGGGATTTTGAGTGTGTGCATAGCATATCACAGTTGCCTAACACTGAGATCACCTTGCTTGTAGCCATTGCTTCCATGATGCCACATGTCACTTGCATGCTTTCATTGTGATGTTTGCAGCAGTCCACCTGCATGCATATCTCACCAATCTGTGTTTTCATGACACTGCACATCACTGTATATTGTATAGCTCCATTAGTATTCGGTCTCCTTTGACATTGACTGCTATGCTTAGACAGCCATTTGTTGTGTAACACTGGTGTGTCCCACTGTTGACACCAAATGATTTTCTGTCCAGCTGTTAAATTTTCCTATTGTTGTTGCTGTGTCTTTCAGCTTTTTCTTGGTTAGGGGGCAGCACAGCAGAACTTCTGTCCGCTAATGATTGGCAGTAGATTTTTACGTGCCGAATTGCCAGCACTGACGCACAACCTTCAACGAAGGTACGCCCATTCATGCATGTCTCCACACAGAAGACGCTTTAGCTGAGAATCGAACTGGACAACATCTTACTGTGAGGCGACAATGCTCTCTTGCTGTTCAGCTCAGCCTGCAGTCTATTTCATTAGCTCTGTATCCTTCACTGAGACTTTAAGGAATTGGTGTGACTTTTTTTAACTTAAATAAGGCAGCAGGATGGAGTGTTGATGGTTTTACAGCATGAACAGGAGATGAAGGATGGAGAGAGTGCTTTGATTTACAGAATGGGAGATGGAGTGAGTGGTTGATTAACATGCAGATACACCAGTATGTGTGTAATGCCACAGTTAGAGGGGTCTGTCTAGTTAAGTAACCTGCTCAGAGACACATCTTGTACCTTAGGTACTGGAGGTAAGAGCATTAATCCTCCACATTAACTGACAGACCTCATTTAACTTTTATTTTGCTTTATTTGGTAAATCACTGAGGATTGCAGCCAGTCATTAGAGTTTCATAGTTTTGTAGTTGACATAATACATGTTGAAGCAAAAACTGTTGTTCTGTTAACTTTTTAAATGATTCAGAATGGTCTCTTATCTGTCTCCAGTTTTGCAGAACATCACTAATTTTCTTTCATATTTATGCCCTGTTAATATTAATATTTTCGCTATGAATACATTTATAGTTTAGTTTGTTTTTTTATAGTCACACAAGTGTGAAATGTACTGTGTTTGGATCACAACAATTTATCAATCACTTAGTGCAGATGGCTAAGGTTATGAGATGTCAAAGAACTGCTTCCTGTAGAACACGGCTTGATTCTCTCAGCATTCATTTGTCCTCTATGTGATTCTGCCAAGTTATTTCAGCAGACAGTATTCCTGAGCTGCTCCTGAAAAGGGACACTTGTATCTAGTAGACTGTAAAAGGCTGCTACCAAATGTGTTACATATTTATCGTTTGAATTCATGCACCTTTAATATAGGTGCTAATTAACACTTCACTATATGCTGTTTGAGTATGAATCCCAGCATGTCTTATGTAGTTTAATGGGTTAAAAGATGCATTTTCATGAAGAGCGAGTTTAAAGGGAAGAAAACTTCACTGTTTCTCATGTTAAGTTTGTTTTCAACATGGGAGGATTTTGTTTTGTTTTGTTTGAAAAATGGCTATTTTGTTCTGTAAAATTTGAAATACATTTTAAATTAAATCCAAAATTCTGTTAGAATTGCAAAAGTGAAGAGGAAAATAGTTTGTACACTGACAGGTTTGAAAAGTGCTTATAGTAGCTGGGAAGAGACAGCCACGTAATGGGATATTGACATGGTTGGCGGAGTCCTGATTCATTACCTTGCATAGGACCTCATTTGTCCACAATCTGGTTCTGTTGACTCTGTAGGCATGTGCTACAAAAATACAGCATTAGCTATTCAAGTCAGTCTGTCCTGTATTTAATGATTTCAGAGGAGATAGCTATTCAGGAAGACAAGGAAGACATGTAGGGGTCAAAAATGAGATGTAGGTTCCTACAGGCATGTAAGCCCCCTCTCCACACATACACCAGTATGTTGCATACAGTTATATTTCTGATTTTGTATGACTTGTGGGTTGTTGAACAAAAGCTGCTACAGAATTTATATTGTATTTAATTGTTTTGCTTTATTTATTGCAATATAGAATGAATTAATTCATTAATAGTCCTGTATTGTATAATGCAGTCTAAACATGTTGCATTTTAGTAATGTGTTTTGCAGTACCTTGCCTAAGGCCTTATTTAATCACCATGATCTGGCCCAGTAGATAGTACATGCTGTACATCTCTGTGTATGATCAATACATTTGCTTGTAGTATACTATTATGGATTATTACTTTACCTTCCTCCATGCTGTGATGGCTTTCCTGCAGTATGTGCTGTAGTCACACAAATTCCATGTTTTGCTTTCACAGCACTGTCATTGCTTCTCCACAGCAATATAGGCAGCCTCTGTAGTACATGACACTCTGTGCTGCAGTTTCACATCTGATGTTACTTTGTTACAGCTGGCCATGTATCATAGCACAATGATGTTTGCTATACATCAGCTGACACTGCATCTTTCTGTACTGCACTGCTTCCATAACAGCAGTGGGGTATCTAATTATGTGCACATGTTGTACTGCTATCCTTACGCTGTGATCCTTGTCATGTTTTCTGTCACATGCACATCTGTACCTGTGTATGTGCACCTACACTGTCAGATTACCATTTCCCTACAAGTCTGCCCATGTCATGTACACATTATGGTTCACTTCACATCCCATGCTGACATGTCCCATGATACCTTGTGTGTCTGTATTTGGCCACATGAGTAATGCCTTTCACATCTGCTCCCACAACTGAGCAAGTGAGGTCCTCACAACAGAACAACTGATGCATGGGAGTACCATCTGCATATGGGCAAGTGCACATTATTGGTTACCTATATCTATACCATACACTAACTTGTCCTTACTGGCATGCCTTGTGCTGTTTACCAACTCACTGCCTTGGTTGGTATTGTACATTACATTTGATGGCCACAATCTTCAATGTTCATCATGAATTCCACTTTGACAGCCATCATGTATGTGTACTTGACCCCCCATATATATTGGTCATGTTATGATTTGTAATTGCATCTGTTGTGAACTGCTGCGGACACCTGCCTGAGACTATTATGCCACATTGGCTTTGGTATTCCTTGTGTACCAGTTTCCCTCCTGGTTCAAAAAATGTATCTGCATGTTACATGGCCTGCCTTTGTGTTCTTATACAAGTGCTATATTGAGTTACATATTCTCCCTTGTGCACTTGACTATGCTGAGTGCTGCCATAGTGGGGACATGTCTGTGTCACTGCTGACTGTACTGTGCATCCTGTGCCATTTTGCCCATGTCCCCTATTGTGTGTGTGAGTGTGTGTGTGTGTGTTTGTATGATACCGTATATGTTATGTTCTACATGGAAAACTTTCCTGCTTGCTTGGCCTGACTGTCACTTTTTCACCATGGCCTTGGATACACTGCTGCTTAGTTAATCAAACGTTTGGTAAATTTAATGGCTTTTCTCTAGAATGCTATCATATGTGTGGTTACACCTGTCTTTTGTGTGTGTTGATTGTTTTGTCCCATCTCTGCTGCTATGTTGTCTTCCTGTGTCATTTTCACATGTCTAGACTGAACCCTGTGAAGTGTGCCTTACTGTACTTGGTCTGCCATGTGTCTCCCTTCCGTGTTTCTGTATTTCTTGTTCTCTCTCTTTCTCCCTTACCAGTCCTGTAAACCTATAGCTATCCTATCTCTACTTCTTCAAAAATAAATAAATAAATTACAATTAAAATCAAATAAATAATAAGTTGGCCTATCTCTTAAAAATATATATGCTCCTCTAGCTATTCCCCCCCCCCCTTGACTTCCTGTGCCCTTTTTTGGTTTGTGTAATCCTGCTCACTCATCAGTGTTTTTGCTTTCATATCTTTATTTATTTATTTATTTATTTATATTTGTTGACCGGGAGTGTCCGATTGGACGTAGGTCCATTTTCAGTGGAGGCCCGGGGAGAAAAGCTCCAGAGTTAAAATAAACAGACAGTAGTTACATTGGATTACACAGCGATTAACAATTTACATAGCAATTACTTACAACATATTTACAGATGAAGAACATAGTACATCAGTAGACAACTAGAATCTTTATCTGTGAAGTACATAACAGACATTAACAAATGTTAAAATAAGAAGTTCCTGCTGTATAAGCACTAGGCTTATGAGTATCTGAACTTGCTATAATCAAGGTAGTTAGTGGAGTGGAAAGAAAGGTAGTGGTTGGATGGGGTGGGTGATATCTTCCACTTTCCTAGGGGTCTGTGCATCGTGTGTACTCCTCACACATGTCCCAGTACTTTTAAGTACCTTTCCTGTGCTCTGGTAGTAATGTGCCTTGGCCTGCCACATCACCATATATATTATTTAAATTTTTTTGGTGCCCTGAGCTTCTCAGTTTTATCCACAAAGGCATAGCTAAGGTAAGGTGAATTGGCAGCTGTCCCAGGAGCAAAGTGCTAAGGGACGTGATTGGTAGAATGGATCTGGCTTGCTTCTGTTGCTCCTGTGATGAGTGCTACATTGAAGAATGGACCTTTTTTTTCTCCTCCACTTAGAGTTTAGAGGAGCAGAAATTAACAGACCTGTTTTGCTGAGGCATGCCAGACTAGGGAAATGACTTTTTTCTTTTTCCTAATTAGATTAGAGGGATCATGGAATGACACCAAGTGCTATACAAGCAAGCTATGGCCCTGGTTACCTGCACAGTATGTGGCTATGTATATTGTATGCAGCAACAGCAGTAGACTTTTCTTTTATTCACATGCCTGTATTCACTTTTCATGTTGTTTTCTATAAATTTTATTCATGGCAGTGGTGATTTAGTGTAATGTGCTGTAATTATCTGATTTATGCAATGATGGTTGATGAATGGATAGGTAGATGCTTGTTCACACATTGTTTCTGTATTTCTTTTTACCTGCAGTGTCCTGCTTTTATGTTCATTTCCCTGTTTGGACTACTGTCATTATTATTAGGGGTGGCTGGTCATTGTCTTGGCCCCTTTGCCAAATCATCCTGTATTCGGTGAACTACATTCACTAATAGGCTAATAATGCTTCTCCATATTATAACTATTGGCACAGTATGTTCATCAATTTCTACAACTTCCACCATGACATACCATTCTTTTAAAATCATTTGCTCAAATATTAATTGAATATGTGAATGAAAACAACTTGGAAAATGTTATGAAATCCATCTAAGGATGGCAATATCTTAGCTGACATTCTAAAAAATCATGCTAAAAATCCAGAATCTTTCAGGTCCCTAGTAATAGGCAACCCTTTGTGATTAACAGCTGTCATTATATATGTCATCATCTTAAGAATGCAGTTAAACTCTGCCAGATCATGATATTCTTATTATTTTATTTAACATTTGTTAACTGGGAAAGTCCAACTTGGAACAAAGTCAATTTTTCAGTGGAGGCCCAGGGAAAAACACTCCACAGGCATGTCTTTTTAATGTGAGAGGAAACCACAGCACCCAGTGGAAACCCACACAAACGCAGGGAGGACATGCAGACTCTGCACAGAAGGTACCCAGCCAAGAATCAAACCGAAGAACCTCTTGCTGTGAGGTGACAACACGACTGCTGCACTACTGCGCCACCCTCATCTTTAACTTGAATAAAATCAAACTCTGTCACAAATAAATCATATTTCTTATGCTTTGCTTGTGGCAATTGGGATTAAATAAATTATACCCTTATAAAAACAGATTGTGATACTTCACTAAGTGAACCAGCTGCATCTGCTGATGATACTGTCAGATGATTTCCATAGTATCAACTTCTGTATTAATGAACACATATTTATAACAAAAATATACAGATAAATTCAATTAAAAGCTTTGATGGAATTACAATACAACTTTCAAACATTAATTACCCTTGTAATAAAAAGAAATCTGGAGTAAACAAGGTACAGAAATAAAACTTTTATCATCAAATATTTCAGATCTTGATTAAAGTGTCAGCGCAATAAAATATTATTTAATTATGTCACTAAAGTGAAAGAAAAACATTGCAAATGTAACATTTTTTTCAATAAAATTGTGTAAAACTCACAATAAGCAGAACTATGTCAGATCGCTAAGAGACAGGAGGAGATATCCTTTATATAACTACAGGTGTGAAAACTGCTGTCAAAAGTAAAAGTAAAAAAAAAAAAAAAATCCCTAGGTTCAGATAACATATTCATCTATTTCTTGCAATGAAAAAAAGGAAAAATCTGTCAAGGCACATGAGACATATTTCAAGAAATGCCAGCATGTGAATACTTTCCTGCCCTATGGCATCAACATGTACTGGAATCAGTTCAAACAGGAGTGATGCCACATCAGACTCAGTCAGTTTTAGACTCATCAGATTGATCAGCATTCCATGTAAACTTTAGAGAGAGTCATAATGGAATTTACTTACAATGACACAGGGCACATTTTTTGGTTGATATGGAACGCTCTTGAGTTGAATTTGTTTGCATCCATATCTCAAACACATAATAAGCTGGTTATGATTGGTGACCCGCTCATAATCCTCTATGGTATGTTTTTGAGACCTTGCTGTCAGGAAGTTTGCCTTGAGAATGGAATAAAGTGAAGCTCAAGAGGTGACTCTTGACATCCATATTAAGAATGCATAACAAGCAGTCATTAGCAGAAAAACCTGGTTATAATTCTATGTTTTGCATAGAATTCAGTTACTTTGATATACTACTAATTACACAGGAAAAAAAGTGTAGGGGAGCAAAGCATTTCCCAACTTCGGAAACCAAGAAATTGTCACACAGACAATAGCCAAATATGTTTTCTTCTTCTTTTTTTTTTTTTTTTAAGGCCATATCAATTTATTTATAATTTTCACTGTTCATTTCCTGTGCAGCCCGCATGCATGGTGCACTGCTATTCCCCTGGTGGTTGTCCTGGTTACATATACCAAAATGCAGCTCTTAAAGTCCCCTTGTTATGTTATGTTATGTTATGTTATCTATTAACACTAAGCTCAACTCAAGACCAGGGGGTACACTTCTCTTTCTATCATATGTTACATTCCCAATGCGATAATGCTTTTTTAGAATAGTTAACAGAACTGCCTCACTTTGTCAACATGCAGCATTTCCATTTAAACTCTCATGTACAATTTCCGCAATTTGCTTTAGGTATAGACATACATAAATCAATTCAGTATAAAATACAGAACTTTAACTCTATGAAACTATAAGCCTGCATTGACTACCCCCATATTTATGATGCCCTGCTATTTTGCCTTTACTTATTCTGTCTGCTGTCTGTGTGGCAGCACTAAGTGTTTCATGGTTCTTAAAGCTGTGAATTACTTTGTACACTCCTACATTTTGTTTTCTGCAAGTGTTGGAGTACAAAGTGTGCCAGGGCCTTGAAAACTGTGAAACACTTATTACTGTCACACAGACATTAGCAAGAACAATTTTCTCTAGCTTCTAACCACGGTCTGAATGACTACTGTAGCTTTTATTCTAACCCTAATCTACAAATACTCTCCCACACACACTCCCACCCTACTGCTGAAGTTTTCCTTGTAAAAGAAAGTTGTGGTATTCCTAAACTGCCCACCTACTGTGAATGCAAACACATCCATAACAGCAGAGGAACAGTTGATGTTCCTACTCATGAAATCTACAGCAACTGACAAGCAGTGAGTTCAATACAATAGACAGCAGTAAACTCTGTAACTGTCATTGAAAAACACATTGAACAGAGTTTATTGCAACTATGCAAATGCATTTATATAAATGGTAGATAGAGATAGTGATACTTATTATTTAATCAGAAACATATATATTTAATGTAAAACAGATTTAACCTAAACACACTTAATCTAATCACATTTGATAGAAATGTCTAGCAGGCTATAGAGAATTAATGCTGGTGTGGTTAAGGGTGTTAGGATGATAGGAATTATAAGGCAAATTAGCTTAGTGAATCATTTGCACAGTGCTAATGCCCACCAACATGTTGCACCCCCATGTCTACAAGTCTGAGTTTGTGTGGCAATAGTGATTTACTGTGTGCAGTATTTTGGGTTTTCCATGGTTGTGCAAACCAGGGATTTAGTATATTTAAGTAAAGGGCTATGGGTGTATTGCACAGGAAATCGTAGATGAAATGTAATTCAATTAAATGTGTTTTATGTTGCTTGTTTTATATTTAAGTGTGTTGAGCAGATGGAAAGAGTACTTTGAGGGGTTGATGAATGAAGAGAATGAGAGGGAGAGAAGGTTGGATGATGTGGGGATAGTGAATCATGAAGTGCAATGGATTAGCAAGGAGGAAGTAAGGATAGCTATGGAAAGGTGGTTGGTCCAGATGACATACCTGTGGAAACATGGAGGTGTTTAGGTGAAATGGCAGTGGAGTTTTTAACCAGATTGTTTAATGAAATCTTGGAAAGTGAGAGGATGCCTGAGGAATGGAGAAAAAGTGTTTTGGTACTGATTTTTAAGAATAAGGGTGATGTGCAGAGCTGTAGTAACTACAGAGGGATTAAATTGATCAGTCACAGCATGAAATTATGGGAAAGAGTAGTGGAAGCTAGGATAAGAAGGGAGGTGATGATTAGTGATCAGCGGTATAGTTTCATGCTGGGAAAGAGCACTACAGATGCAATGTTTGCTCTGAGAGTGTTGATAGAGAAGTACAGAGAAGGTCAGAAGGAGTTGCATTGTGTCTTTGTGGATTTATAGAAAGCATATGACAGGGTGCCTAGAGAGGAGTTTTGGTATTGTATGAGGAAGTTGGGAGTGTCAGGGAAGTATGTAAGAGTGGTGCAGGATATGTACGAGGGTAGTGTGACAGCGGTGAGGCCTGCGGTGGGAGTGACGGATGCATTTAAGGTGGCAGTGGGATTACATCAAGGATCAGCTCTGAGCCCTTTCTTATTTGCAATGGTGATGGACAGGTTGACAGATGAGATCAGACAGGAGTCCCCATGGACTATGATTTTTGCAGATGACATTGTGATCTGTAGTGAGAGTAGGGAACAGGGGGAGGAGATGCTGGAGAGATGGAGATATGCTCTAGAGAGAAAAGGAATGAAGGTCAGCAGGACTAAGATAGAATATATGTGTATGAATGAGAGGGAAGATAGAGGAATGGTGAGGATGCAAGGAGTAGAGGTGGCGAAGGTAGATGAGTTTAAATACTTGGGATCAATAGTTCAGAGTAATGGTGAGTGTGGAAGAGAGGTGAAGAAGAGAGTACAGGCAGGATGGAGTGGGTGGAAAAGAGTGTCAGGAGTGATTTGTGACAGACGAGTACCAGTAAGAGTGAAATGGAAGGGCTACAAGAGGTAGTGAGACCAGCTATGTTATATGGGTTGGAGACAGTAGCATTGACAAAAGGCAAGAGTTAGAGCTGGATGTGGCAGAGTTAAAGATGTTAAGATTTGTATTGGGTGTGACGAGGGTGGACATGATCAGGAATAAGTATATTAGACAGTCAGCCCAGATTGGAAGGTTTGGAGACAAAGCCAGAGAGACAAGATTACGTTGGTTTGGACATGTGCTGAGGAGGGATGCTGAATATATTGGGAATAAGATGCTAAGGATGAAGCTACCAGATAACAGGAAAAGAGGAAGGCCTAAGATAAGGTTTATGGATGTGGTGAGAGAGGACATGCAGGTGATTGGTGTGACAAAGCAAGATGCAGAGAACAGGAAGAAATGGAAACAGATGATCCGCTGTGGCGACCCCTAACGGGAACAGTCAAAAGAAGATGATGATGTATATTATATTTTATTTATAATATACCAGGTTATACCTCATACCATGCTTTTCGGCCCCAAAACTTGGACCGAACCAGAAAAGGAGGGGGAGTATCAATATTCGTCAAAGATACCCACACCTCCAGGTTGGTGGCACAGCACGAAGCATCAGAGACTATCCATGTGCAACTAACAGTGGGTAAAACTGCCTTCCAGTTTATAGCCTACTACAGACCACCCTCCCAAACTCAGGAACCCCACTCGGCCTTCCTGAGAACACTGAAAAATATGAAGGTCTCTCCAAACACCATTATATTGGGCGACTTCAACTACCCAAACATAGACTGGGAGCATTACTCTAGCTCCAACACCCTAGCTCAAAGGTTCTTAGAATTTATAAACTCAAATGCTATGGAACAACTTGTTACCACTCCCACAAGAGGGGAAACATACTGGACCTGATCTTCACCAACATGGGGACTTTATGCTCCAGACCAGAAGTGTATCCCTCACTGGTAAGATCTGACCATAAACTAATCTCACTGGATATTCACATCCCGACCCCACCCCTGCCCAGAAAACCACAGTGAAAAACTTCTCTAAAGCAAATTTCACACTCCTCAAAACCGAGGTGGAATCCTTCAAAGCCCCCGGGCCTGTGGAAAATACAGCCCAGACCGCAAAATCCTTTATAAACGCATTCTATGAACACCTTCAGGAATGCATGGATCATGCAATCCCAAATAAAACCAAGACCCAATCCTCCAAAGGCAGATGTCCTCTCTGGTGGACCCCAGCCATAAACAAACTATACAATAGAAGGAGGAAGCTACTACATGATAGAGTAAAATCCCAAAAAGGGAAGGCATCTCTGATCAGTGTTAGCAAAAAAATTCTGGCACTAATAACATTGTCTAAGTCCAGCTTCGAGAGAAAAATTGCACAGGACACTAAGGATAATCACAAGGCTTTCTTTAGTTATGTTAGGAACCTGGGTGGGAATTCCCAGATATGCTCAGAATTAGTCCAAAATGACAAAAAATACACCAAACCCACAGACATTGCCAACATCCTAGCTGACAGGTTCAGCGCAAACTTCTCCCCCCCACCACCGAAAGGGCAAATATCTATCCCAGCAGAGTGCTGCCCCCTGACAACTCAGATGTTCAGGTAAGAGCCGCCCTCTCCAAACAAAAAACACAGCATCAATGGGACCAGACGGTGTCCCGGGCTGCATCCTACATGAAGTCCAAGAAGAGCTAAACCCAAACATAAAACTACTGTTCAATCTCAGCCTTACCACAGGATATGTACCCAAAGAGTGGCGTACAGCAACAGTGGTCCCTCTCCACAAAGGTGGTGCCTCAACGGATCCTGGAAACTATTGCCCCATAAGCCTGACTAGCTTGGTCTGCAAAGCTATGGAAAGGATCATCATGGACCTCATAAAAAAAGATATTGGGGACCTACGGACACTGGATCCTACCCAGTTTGGCTTTGTTAAGGGCAGATCCTGCCTCTTAAACCTGGTCGATTTCTTTGAAACAGTCACCAAGGCCATTGACGAGGGGAAGGTGGTCAACACAGCCTACCTGGACCTCGCAAAAAACTTCGATACAATACCCCAATCTGGCATTATAGATAAGCTCACCAGCTTAAATATAAACCCCCTATGTCACTAGATGGGTTGCAAACTGGCTCAAGCACAGAACCCACATGGTTAGAATTGCTGGAGCCATGTCAGACTCCAAACCAGTTACAAGTGGCATCCCACAAGGCTCAGTCCTGGGATCTCTCCTGTTCGGTATATATTTCTCGGAGGTACAGGCAAACACGGAAGGACTGTGGCTGACCAAGTTCGCAGATGACTGAAAACTGGGCGCTATAATTGACTCTCCAGCTGACACAAGCATCCTCCAAAAGGGCCTCATAGAAACAGACAACTGGTGCCAGAGCCATGTCCTCAAGCTAAATGCCAAAAAGTGTATAGTCATCTCCTTTGGCAAAAACAAAGTGCCCACAAATTACCACATAGGTGGTAATCCATTAAGTATGGAAGAAGTAATAAGGGACCTTGGGACCCAAGTTGATAGCAATCTCTCATTTGACAACCATGTAGCCAAAGTGGTTAGAAAAACATTTTATATAGCCCACCTAATCATGAAGGGATTCACATCTAGATCAGGGGCGGTCATCGTGCCTCTTTACTCATCCCTCATCAGGCCCATAATTGAGTACAATGCCCCTTTTGGGATGTACCTTACCAGACACCTGCAGCAACTGGAAAGACTCCAAAAGTATCTCACCAAGAGGATCAAAGGGCTCAAACAGATGCCCTATGCTGCCCCGTTAAAGAAACTCCAGCTCTACTCAGTGGCATACCGCCTGCTCAGAGGCGATCTGTGCCTGATGTATAAAGCCAAGTCCAACCCAGAATTAATGGACATGCTGCACCTCAGAAAATCCAAATCCCATCGAGCTACGCGCTCGAGAGACTTGAACCTCAGCACTGAAATAAATAGGACATGCTGGAGGGACAGATTCATAACCCAGAGGCTCCCTTCACTCTGGAATAAAATCCCAGTCCAGGTTAGGCAGAGTCCCTCATTGACTCTCTTCAAGAGGAATCTTGATGAGTGGATGGGAGATCGTAGGTTTACCCAGGTATCACTTCTGTGTCACTGTTAGACAGAGGCACAGTATACTAACCTCGAAAAAGGGCTTAGCAAAATTAATTTAAAATGGGTGGCGAAAGCCAAACACACTCTGGCTAGGCTTATAAATGCCCTAGGGCAGATAGCCTAGCATGAACCTATGAACCTATATATATATATATATATATATATATATATATATATATATATATATATATATAGGTTCACTATAGAATCCCAAAATACTGAAATCCCAAATTTCAGTATTTCGAAAATCTACAGCCGAAAGCTTGAAATTCCGAATCCCCATAACTGTGAAATTTAAAATTGTGAACCTGCACTACAAATGCACCACACACATACACATACACACAATCTCTCCCCACAATCAAACATACAATCCTGCACTACAGATGAATAGTGGGGCAAGCGCCCCTGCACCCCCATTGGCGGGCTGTGCCCCCCCACCCCCCCTACTTATATATACTAACTCTGAGATTGCACAATCACACACACACAAAGGTAACTCACACCCTAACCAACATACGTATACATACTTACCTGAACTTGCACCTATCCATTCACACACAGCAACACCCGAAGCTACGAACTTCGGTATTTTGAATTTCACACGTCTGATGTTTCGGAATTTCAAGGCTTCGGTGTTCTAATTTTGAGATACTGAAATTCGGGATTTCAGTATTTCGAAATTATGAATATGAAGGGAACCCATATATATATATATATATATATATATATATATATATATATATATATATATATATATATATATATCATATCATATAAATAAATAAATATGTGTGTGTGTGTGTGTGTGTGTGTGTGTGTGTGTTTATTTTTATATATGTCCATATATTGAAAAAATATTGAATGGCAAGCGATCCAATACAACTGGCAGATCACAAAGTGATCAAAAAATACAAAAAGATCAAAATTAAACTTTTTTTTTCAGGCACAAAGATACCAACTCCAAGATTGCATTACAGTGGGGAAAGGGCAAATTTCCCATTCCTCACTGCACCACAATCTTGCACAAAAAAAACAGTATGTGTGATTATCTGTTTATTGATTTTTTTTTCTGTTCAACAGTTTGAGTTGTTGACCAGCTGTGTATAACTTCCGATGAAGTTCCGGTGAATTTTAGGAATGAAAGTGCTTCACTCTGGTTAATAAAGTTTTATATGTTATTGCTGATTCCTAGTTGTGCTGTATGCATCACTAAGGAAGTGTCTTTCATTTATACATATGAGTTACAGACGTGTGTCTGTGTACACACACACACACACACACACACACACACATATATATATATATATATATATATATATATATATAGATAGATATATTTACATACACACACACACGCACACACGCATACACACACACACAAATGTGGGTTTATCTAAATTAATAAAAAGCACATTTATGTGACACACATCTCATCTAAATATTTTGATCTAAACACAATTGTTTGACAACACATTTGTGTGAAAATATTTGGTCTAAACACATTGAGTAGAAAAAATGGGAAGTACTGATAGATACAATAAGTAAATATGCTGTATGGCGTATAGTGTCAGTCAGTGTAATGCTTTAAGCTGTATAACATAAAGCTACACTTGTCCAGTGCATAATGCAGACCATTATGATTAGGGGGTCAAAGTGGTTAAAGGGAGAGAAATAAGCATGTCAGGGTGGCAGAGGGGTACTGGTAAGTTATGGTTTGCAAAGCTGTTATACAGAAGGAACAAAACCTCTTTGAACCAAGCATGTGTTTTGAGGAGTTTTCACTTCAACCAATCATTTTTTTTACAGACACCATAAAGTTAGGGTAAAGATCCCCATCACATACCTGAAAAGGCTTCAGGGTAAAGACGCCCATCATTGACCCAAAGGGCTGCTGTCAACATCAGGCACCACCAATAGTTAAAACATGATGGAAAGGCTTGTAAGTAGTCCCCACCTAAAAGAGATGGACAGAGATTGAAGTAAAGTAGGCACAAGTAGGCTCTATGTGTCTCCAGTTACACATGAGCCTGCCTGAACTGAAACCTTGCACTGCATATATTTTGACAATGAATAAAATTATGAAAATATGTAACAAACAGTCATAATATGATGAAAGAAAGAGCTTAAAATGCATATTGGTGTGGCTCCTGAAATGAATGTAGAGCAAGGTCTGTTTCATGCATGTCTGTTTGGTCACTTCAGCTTTAGATAATAAGTTTTCCAAAGTATCAATTGTTCCTTACAATTTTTGCATTTACTAGTGGTTCTTGCTGGCATGTGCCTCTGCCAAAGATTTTGCACAATTTTTATGCTTCAAGGGCTCATATACAGTTTGTTAATTGGAGCATCAGTGCTGTCTGTCATTGGATAGTTGATTGATGTTCAACATATTTTCCGTAAATGTTAGTTGGCATCCTATCATAGTGTCCAAACTCAGGAGAAGAATGAAAAGTTGTGAATTATATTTTCCTCACTAACTCCTCTTCCTCTCATGTCCGAGTCTGTGAAATCGCAGAGTTGGGGTGTGTGTGTGTGTGTGTGTGTGTGTGTGTGTGTGTGTGTGTGTGTGTGTGTGTGTGTGTATATGTATATATATGTATGGGTCCACTGGTTCTTGTCAAATTTGTTTTTGATTGACATATGTTTAGTCGACTGCATTTGGTCAGCTAAACAGATGATTTATAGGTAATTCTCAGGGTTGGGGAATATACCCTTTCCCCAGTTTTGACCAATTTTGGAGACAGCATATATAATAATTAGCAGGGGGTGTGGGAATGCAGGGGGCTTGCCTTTGCAAAAAATTATCTTTTTTTGTTGTTTTTTGAACTATTGCATGGGCTGAGGTTGTTTCTCAGCACATGCTTGGTAGTGCTTTGATGTTCATATTTTTCATCATATGTGGTTGACATTTTGAACATTGACATTTTGTTTTTAAGTAACTTTTTTGGAAGCATGGAGGCTTGGCCTTGGGACTGTCACTGTTTTGACTAATGTCATCCCAATATTTTATATGTTTTGGATTGGAATAATCATGTGCTAATTAAATGAAACCTGAATGCTCATAGTTAAACTGATTTAACCTTGGTACTTAGTAGGGCTTTTTGGGATTTGGAGCAAAACTAATCCAAAATAGCAACTGATGGTTATGTCTTTGTTGCTTCAGTTCAGGTGATAAAATAAGGAACATTAACACTGCAAGATGGACCTGAATGGATGACTAAACTGATTTCAGTTGATTAGTAAAATCTTTTAGCAAAACTGAAATAAACATCAGATATTATGAATTTCAAAACCCAATTCTACATTTTGAAAATTTGAAATATTAACAGTCCTCAATTAAAACAACTCAAATGTAAAAAAAAATGACTGGACTATGTGCAGTCTATGTAATGTTCTTATGGTTAGCAACACAATTAAATATATGGTTATGAAGTAGAAAATTACTTAATGTAGTTGTATAACAACATTCAGCTGCACTTTATGTGGAAGGGTTTTTTTGCATTGCACTGAGATGTTAAAATGCTGTTCTTTGAAGTGCTAATTATTTTAAGCTAATGATTTTTAAAATATTTTCTGAGAATTACCCTTGCCTATCATATCTCTCCTCCCAGATTGTATGGCTTCCTAGTCCATTATTAAATGAAGCCCCTTTAGTGTTCCCCTGCACCCCTTACCTAAGTGCGCCAACAATAGCTAATGATTTTTTTTTCATTAACTTGATTGTATTATAAGCTATCACACATGCATAATGATTACATATTTTGAATACATGTGGTTTATTTGGAACATTATTATGGGTAGAATGAGTGTAAAGTTTCTATTTTAATGAATTTTTAAAAGGCCCATGTAGTTGTCTTACAGGTAGAAGCTGTCCCTCAAAATGGCACTTATATCTCAGATGCCACACTGGAAAGGAAAACATCTGTCTGATTTCAGCACATCTTCTGCATAATAACAGTGACACAGGTGACACTTCAGTAATCTTACCTGTGAGAGAATATAAGCCCTTGTACATCTTTGTAGTGACAACATCGCTTGCTTGTTAATGCAGGTGTATGGAGTAAAAGAAACTTCATCAGTTTTGGTTATGTCACAGACAGCTACAGGAATAAACATCACTGGTGTCAATGCATAATGTGTCCAATATGACTGACTATAACACTGATTTTGTCTTATTAATAAGAAGCAAAACAAAAGATATTTGTTGCCTGTTTGTGTCTGATTTAGGAATTAAGATCCATTACTGAATGTAAAAACAGGAGCACTTTCACTCTTAAAAACATTATAGCTTCCCAGTTAATGTATAAATGTGTTGTATTCTTTCCTCAGGGTAACTCACTCAAGTTTTCTCAGAACACATTTGTAATGCATATTTCAGACTAAGCCAAAGGCATATATTGAATTACTTTATGAAGCCAAAGGCTTATCATTGAATTACATTATGTGTGATCTTGAAATAGTATTTTCTCCCGAAGGAAATAGAAATATCACCAAAAAACAAAGTTTCTTAAGCCTTTTTATATAAAGGCATTTTGTATTTTCTTGTGAATTTTATTACCTATATAATACTAATTGTGTTTCTACAAAAAAACATACAAAATAAGTGAAAAATTAAAAAGAGGAAACACTCCCAAACTTGAAATATATCAAAACTTTAAAAGATGATCTATTTGTTTAAAAGCTAAACATAATTATTATGTCAGATTAACAAGCATATAAAAGCTGCCAGTAATCAACACTATGGGCTGGATTTACGAAAGCTTGCACAGAGTGCAAGAAGAGTGCAGGAGCTCACGGAGGCAATATGTCTGCTGTGCGATCCAGGTACAGCCAACAGGGGCGTGCACGGGAGCTGCTAAAGCTACTCTTGCATGGACGGCGTCATGGTATGCAAATTACCTCATTTGCTGCTGAAAGCTATGCAAATGAGGTAAATTTGTAATCCAGGAAACACTAACTTGTCTGTGGAAGATTAGTGTTATCTGCAGAAATGTACTCTGTTGGTAACGGAGTACCGTTCTTCAAATAGCTAAACTGAGCTATGACAGCTCCAAATAAAGGATGCATACAGTTGAGGAAGCATGCCAATGGCCAAATATAAGGCCATTGGCATTTATAAATGTTTAAAATGATTAAAATCTAACTTTTTTTTTCCCCCGATCTCCGATGTTTAAGTGTAGAGCAGCACCGCACAAACGTGCGGCGCTTTAAAAAAACAGAAAATAATTTAAAAATAGCCATCACTGAACTGCCATATATAGCAACCTATTAGCTAACCGAGAGTGAAACACTTTAACTGCCACTTATCACTGCTCACCCCAAAACTGCTTGGAAGTGCCTGGCTCACTCTCAATCTAATGAACCATGTTCTGCACAGCAACAAAATAAAATCACTACATAAGACTATACAAGAGTACCCGGCACACTGTATGCAACACGATGCACCACCTAGCCACAGCAGATATACATCAAGCTGATGTGTAAAGAAATATATCATCCATCACAATCAGTGTAAGGTCCAGTAAATGTATTATTATTATACCACACAACTTGTTAATGGCAAACCCGTGTCCAAAATATGTGCACAATTGGGAATATAGGTTGCATACTGCTGTAGTACACTATGAATGTTGCTAGATACACAGTTATATGTTTTACCACACATATGTCAAAGGACATGTTACAGACATACCCACACACATCAGACATAATTACAGGACACAAAGGTATGACAACCCAGATAAGCTTTCAGTGTGTAATATACAGTACCATGTGTCAGTACTTACACAACCTTAATCTTGAGAAATGTAATCTGTGATGAATACAGGGACCACACAAAACAGTGGATGCAAGCAATGTGGACATACACCATACTTTGCTGTACAGGCCCAGAGCTTCAAGTAGTACTACAGTACACACAGGATTTGGATTCAACATCAGTACCAATCAATAATCATAGATGTAGTGCTTTAGTCTCCAATAACACACCCTAGTTAAAACCAAGGGACTTAATTACACTGTATGCAATAGCGCTTTTTCCCACAGATACATATCTTTGACGTATTCACAAACACATTGACCATCACAGTCTGTTAACAGTACAGAGAATCTATTGCAACAAGTAGATGTAAGTGTGTATGAGTATATATAACTATATATATATATATATATATATATATATATATATATATATATATATATATATATATATTTATATACATATACACATCCATTGGTGTACATATACATATATATGTAGGCACATATACATTTCACCTTTCATAGTGAGAATATCAATTATACAAAGGATGTGAGATGTAAAGTAATGTAATAAAATCGCACAGTCTTGCGATAAATGCATTGAAGGTGTTCACAGCCCAGGTAGCTTTAGCAGGCATCACTGGCTTCAACATTGCAAACTGAACAAACCACCCACAGTGTTTAACCACCACATGTCATATACCAGCACTGTATGCTGTCTTGTTTGTCACACACTAAAACCTACATACAAATATGTGCATACTAACCTTCACCGACATATATATATCTCCACCCTTCACAAACAGTTGCAATATGTCCCCTGCTCTATGCACATATACAGATGTGAATATATATGACACATATATATTTCTCCGTATGTGTGAGGCATAAACACACAAGGTCCACACTGTTGTAAGTCCCTGGACCTCACAGCTGAACTGTTGGGCCTTGCTGCAACACAAACAGGTGTCACATATGAACACACACTAACATTAGGGGGGTATATATGGCTACAAATGCTAGATAAGCATACTAGACTGCTACAGCAGTTGCCAATGCTAAGCTACACTTTAATATGACTATCATGCATGTGTTGTTCTGTCACACCCATGTTTATATAATATCAGCGCTAATCCCCGCAACAGCCATTGGCCACACTACTTTACAGAACACAGATAACATGGATCAGATCTTTGACATTTAATGCTGAGCTACACATTTCACAGGTGTGTCCCACTGCCCACAGGTACACACTGTATTTTCCATAGCAGTAGTTAAGCAGAACATCTATGCATAAATAAGTACTGCTGCCACATATGAATGGTTCACATTATGTAGACTATTCTTTAATAACATCTACTACATGCCAGTAAATACATATGTATCACATACCTTTCCTTTGTATGATTTGGTAATATTACTTTTTCTTTTTCCTTTTCTCTGTCTCTCTCTCTCTCTCTCTCTCTCTGTCAGTCTCTGCAATAGAGTGATTGAGTTTGTTGGCAGAGATTGCAGCCTGCTTTTGTAGGTATTTGCACATGAGCATGTGATGGCCTCTGCACCAATTAGTGGCCGCCACTTGCTAATTGCATGCAGCCTGCTGTGTAGTAATTGCAGTAATCACTGTCATAGCAACCCAGTACTATAAATTGCTAACTCAGGTAGGTGTAGCCCTTTCAGCTTTCCAAGATGGAGATCATCCTTGTTTGCTGTGGACATCATTGGTTAAGACATAAGCTTGGTATAGTTCTTATATCAGAAGCCAGGGGTGTAGCCAGAGATTTACATTTTGTACTCAGACCTAATGTTGCTGCTTCCAGTACCCACTTGTCAGTGTAGAAATGTACTCACCCCTCAAAATGCTACCCCAAGATACATGGACAGATATACTTTCTTTTCAACTTTTACAATTAACTGCCATACAAAGCTAGTTATTGAGATGTATTCCTTTGGCACAAGATATGTTTGTGAACTGTTATACTGTGAATATTCATTTACTCAGTTCTACACAGTTTGTGCTTTTTTAGTGTTGACATTAGCACAAGCTGCTCAGAAAAACTGGACACATTTCAATACAGTGAGTATGCTTACCTACATCCTTGGTAGACCCTGCACACACAGGTATATTCTACATTTGGGTAGGGGTGCAGAAGTACAGAGAGCGTAAGTAGTATTGTGTAGATTTTATCTTGCTGGACTTACAGGGTTGCTGTGTGCATGTTAGTTTATCAAGGCAAGTAGTCTGTCTGCGTAACTCCCAACTGTGGACCTATCCACATGGTAGCCAGAGAATAGCCTATTTTTTGTCTGTGCACCACACAGGTCTTTTCAGCAATAGAGCAATGGCATTGTTACAGTTGGTTGCTACTAGTACATGGCGACATCCATTTATATTTCAGTGTTGTATTCCTACATAAGGGTATGCTTCTGAAACGCCTTCCAAAGCTATTTGCACAGTGTGTAACAGCAGAAAGGCTGATATGCCTCTGTGTTTCTGCCTCTGCCAGACCTCTCAAACTCTCAGGTACATATTTGAACAGACTCAGGGAAAAGTAAAGAAAAAATCAGGGACACCTTTAAAATGTTAGTGCCATTAAGTTGAAACATTGAGAGAATCAGAGCATATGAATTAATACACCTTTTCTGAAGTAAAAGAAGTGTCTAACTCTTAATTATTGTCATTATTCATTAAGTGTAATTCACCACCTTTCTGGCCAAAGTCAGTAGTTTTAGGAGGTATTCAGAGGGGCAGAGCTAAAATTTGTGTCAAAATCAGGGACATCCCTGAAAATTAGGGACAATTGGGAGGTATGGCCTCTGCCCTAAACAGATATGCCAGTGTTTGTCCTGCTGTGATACTGTGTGGGGTTGTAAAGTGATGGTGTAACATTATTTCCTGCTAGAATGGCTGATTCTCTTATCACAGTCATGTACTGTAATCCCACAACAACTGTTGGTAAAGATCCACAGAACAAGTTGTGTGGTATGGCATTCCTATTTTTCCTTTACATTCACTCATTCTGATGTATGATATATTTATTTCAGCACCAACTTGGTGTATATCTAGCATGGCTTAGTGGTACTTCATGTTGTGTAGTGTGTACAAGGTCCAGGGTTTGAGACTGACAGAAGTGTTTTATTTTGCTCCTGAGCAGAACAAGGGCCCTCACATACAGAGTGACTAAGGCACTTTTAAGCAGTTGTAAGCGGGTTTGCATGATGCTTAGCAATGCTTAGCTAAGCGGAAACAAGCGCACACTTGTGCAAACCCACTAACTACTGTTTAATAGTGCTTACTCCCGCTAAACCCCATTCTCATTTCTTTGAAAGAAAAGAAAAATGGGATAGGAAAGTGGTGAAAAGGGGGCACAAAGAGGGAAAGACAGTATGAAAAGTAGCTCGGGATGTGCAGGATGGGTGTAGGGAAGGTCCATAGCTGCCCATTTCTTTAACAGCAACAGCTGTGCATAGGGAATAAATTTGGAGGCAGATATGAAACCTTCAACCCCTGAGAGAGGGTTGAAGACAACAAAGTATGTTGTAATGCCAATTAAATTACATTTTATGTGTCCAGTGGACATGTGTGCAAAATAGGCAGCTATGTATGGGGCGTAATTTTTTTTTTGGGGAGCAGATTGACCTTTTTTGTTTCAGGTGAGAGTGGAATGTGGGGTAGGGGAAGTAGGTATATTTGGGGAGGTAGGTTGGGGAGGTAAACAAACAAGATGCATACAGGGGCGGTATATGACACATGTGGTGGGTGAACACCTTTGATGGGGAGGGATGTTTGAAAATCGCAAGCCTGTCAGCCCACAGATGGAAACAGTGGGACTGAGGTCCCCACCCATGGGCAGTCACCACTGCACCTTCATAGCCCAGAGAGTGGCTGTGCTGAGGGCTGTGTAGGAGGGGCAGCCTGACCCAGGAATTGCACCACTCATGCCTCAAGCTGGCGTATAGGTTCTGCAACAGAACGTTCAATCTCTCTATGCACCACAGCCCAAACTGTTCGAAGGGTGATAGGTGGCCCTCCTCTGCTCACGCTTGCACGGGGGGGGCGAGCCCCATCCTCTGCAGCGCTTCCACCTGAAGGTGGCACAGGGCCAATGGAGGAGGAGGTCCCAGGCTGGGCACCGGACCTGCTGGTGCCAGGTGCCATGGCCAGCTGAGGTGGGACAGGTGGGTCCACTGGGACCGGCCTTCCCATATGAACTATGTTTTAGAGGGTTTAATAAAGATATGGGTTAGTAACAGTCAACAGCATTCCCAATTAGTTCTAACAGCATGCAGAAGTATTCCCATTAACCCAACACACCAGATTTTCAACAGTTGAAAAGCATGCATAACACATGCATATATAGAACAATAGTGGACATTACAACAGCATGCATGTTGAATTTATGGCAACAGGCCACCAATATTGTGGTATTTCAACAGGGCACACGCATAGAAATAAATGCAAATATTTATAAATAGGACATATGTCCCAACAAATGTTTTGAGATTAGACATACCGATTGAGGTGTGGAATTGCATTTTATACACATACAGTAGGGTGGAAAAGGATAGCTCAATTAACAACTTATATATCCTTCTAGTTTTCACTACATTCCTATTAACTGCAATTATATGTCCCTTACATGTATTATTACACTACCAATGTCCTTATATTGTGCAATTGGATTTTGCTAGATCATTATATACATGAGCTGTATCTTACATACAAACCGTCCACGATGCAGATGTTACTGCTACATATTTTGAGAGCTGCTCACACACACTACTGCTAAGATGGTACACTGACAGCTCTACTTTCATATAATTATCTAAATATGTTCAGGTGAAAGTATCAGTTATATGTTAACAGCTCCCTACATTTCTGGCAGCACACTGACATTTCTGGGGAACACAATACCAAGCTACTCATGTTCCAGATTAATCTGTACATGCTGGGCATGAACCAACAGTTGAGGGCTGTAAATATGCATAAAAGCTACTGGCACTCCTTCATCCACATTATATGGGCCTACCCAAGTGTGGGTTAACACTGCTTAATACAACAGTACTATTTGTAAAATGCAACAGTATAACAACATATCAAATAAAATGACACAGACGCACTCCAGGAATTATACATTTATTAAAGGATTATTATACCTTTATTTATTGGGTTAAAACACTTTTTAAGGCTCTCTCATTTACTTTATATAACAGTACATGCAGAATAATTACTAACCTGCCTAATGACACAGCCTTTGCAACCTATCTTCATGGGCTTGCTGATTCATAACCGGACATCTGCAGCTGTGAAGTAAACACAGTGATATTGAGACATACCTATCCATAGTATAGACAAGCATAGCAATTCTTAACTACTTAATACAATGGCTACTTACTCAGTACTGTGGCATTAGGCATTGCACAAGACTCCTGGGTCCACTGGTCCAGTTGATCCTCCTTACATCGCTTCAGGTCAGAATAATGGTGCCTGACCTGCTCACCAGTCCATGGAACACCAGTGGCACTGGTGAGATCATGAGCTAGACTGTTCCAGGCCTCCGTTTTATACTGGGTACCCTGGTACTGGCCCCGCAGGAGTCTTTCCTCATGACTGTGGACAAGGAGCCAAACCATTACTTTGATCTCCTCAATGCCTCAGCGTTGCACCCAAAATCGAAAGTGCCTTCTCCAACATCAGCCATGCTGACTGCAGAAGGAAGCTACAACCAGTTATGGCAAGTATTCCTTCCTGTGGAGCTTAAAAATGCCTCATTTCCCGCACTTATTTGTGATTGGCCAGTTTTGAAAAAACTCAGCTGTAGGCACACCTGCTTAGCTGATGTTGGCAATGTTTAATATTCCTTTGATAGATATCTGTCTGTTGAAAGTGCATGGTTATGAAATGCTGTCATGGCTTAGTGGTTATGTACTGTGACTATAGTGTAAAGTATCCTGAGTTTGAGCCATGTCACTACTTTTAAATTTTCCTACTGGCCAGACCAGAATGGTTAAGGTACAATAAAGGAGGTGTGGGCGTGTTTAGCTTGACTGCTGTTTAGTGGGGTGCACAGCTACATGCAAATATGTTGTATTTGTGCTGGTTAGCACGGTGTGCAGCTACGCCGCAAATACATTGAGCTTGTTAACGCGGTGCTCAGCTATGAGCAATTGGTTTTAAATATGCCAAATAATGCTAAAATGTGCTTAGCAGTGCTTTCTATTGCTTATAATAAGTTACCCATGCCTCAGAATGCATAACCATTTCACTTTCATATATATATATATATAATTTGTTCACTACTACATATAACATTTGAATGCTTTTACAAAACTTATACATGATAAATGTCAGGAAATTTTTTGCATACAGATTTCCAACACAAAATGGAACCTTGGGGAATTTTTGACCTATCCCCCTTTGTTTTTTCCCAAAAGGTTTTCTTTTAAATTAAAAAAACCTTTGGCCCCAGTTTTAAGTGGGTAACACCTATGTAGTAGTTTGTGGGTACTTTGTTTTCACTAAAGAGGATTACTATGCATTCTTCCACATTGAGCTTGAGGCCATGATTCTGACACCACACATCTGTCTCATAGAGTCCCTTCTGGAGAATATTTGTCATCTAGGGAATCTATTATGGCAAACACTTTACAGTTCCCAGCAAACTTAGTCAACCATAACCCTCCTGTGTTTGCATGTACTTTTGAGAAGTCTATACCAAACAGGAGGGACCTGAACCCTGGGGGACACCAGTTGTTACCCGTGTAGAGTCTGAAATGTAGCCAGCAACTCTTAATTTGTGGGATCTATCTGTGAGCCAGTTTGCAATCCATCTTGTGATGTATGGATTCATGCCCAGGTTGGTGAGTTCATCTATGATACCTGACTGGGGAATGGTGTCAAAGGCCTTAGCGAGGTATAGATAGGCTGTGTGGAGCTCATTTCAATCATCTGTAGCCTGGGTAACTGTCTCAAAGAAATCGACCCAGTTCAGGAGGCGTGATCTGCATTTGATGAAGCCAAACTGGGTGTGCTCAACTATGTGAAGGTTCCCAATGTCTTTATTGTTGACTTCCATTATGATTGGCTCCATTGCCTTGCAGATCAGACTCATCAGGTTCATAGAGCATGAATGCCAAGGGTCTTTTGTGGCCTCACCCCTGTGGAGTGGAAAGAACATTGCTGTGCAGCATTCTATGGGTATATATCCTGTAGAGAGCATATAGAGAGAGGTGTAGGTATCCTTGATGAATATGGCTACATCCCCACCCTATGTGCTATGATCCAGGTTCTGATGCTGGAAGGTATGCTGGAAGGTATGGCATGAGTAGTATCCTGGTAGTGCTGGTGTGATCTCTGGAGCCTTGAACTAGGTTTCTGTTATTGCACAGATATCAATATTCTCCATACTGAGAAATGCCTCGAGTGTGTGCATCTGGAAACTGAGACTTCTGGCAATGAGTAGTATTTAGCTCACTTTGTGGTTATTTGTGTTGGTTATGGGGTTTAGTTTGTCCTGAGTGACCGGTGTTCCACACCTGAAGTCAACGCCTCATTGGTCCGATCTGACCATAAGCTAATTACCCTACATATCCACATTCTGCCCCCACCCCCCCATTAAGGAAACCATGTTAAAAATATCTCCAAAGACAACTTCATGATTCTTAAGACAGAAGTGGTGAACTTCAGGACACCCATGCAGATGGGCAATACAGTTGCGACTACTGAATTCTACACAATTGCACTTTATAAGCACTTACATGAGTGTAAGGATCTTGCTATTCCAAACAGAACCAAGACGCTATCCTCCAAGAAAAGGAAGCCAATCCAGTGGTCCCCTGCCATAAACAAACTGCACAACAGAAGGAAGAAACTGTTGCAAAAGAGGGTAAAACCCATGAGTGGAGGAGCTCCCTGGTCAGCCTCAGTAAGAAGCTGTGATCCCTGATGAAATCCTCCAAAGCTAGTTACGAAAACAAAATCGCCACTGATTCTAAAGACAACCACAAAGCATTCTATAGCTATGTCAAGACTCACAATGGCAACTTACAGCACAATGGCACTAAATATACAGACCCAACTGATATTGCCAACATCCTGGCAGATAGGATCAGTGCTAACTTTACCCCCCTCTCACCCATGAAAGAGCCCATCTCTATACCAGAAGAATGCAAAGTTGCTGTCATCACGGCTGCACAGGTAAAAACCACTCTCCAAAGCCAGAAACACAGCATCCATGGGACCAGATAACATTCCAGGCTGCGTTCTACACAAACTAAAGAACGAACTGGCACCACACCTAAGTACCATGTTCAATCATAGCTTCACCTCAGGCTTTGTACCTGCTGAATGGTGCATAGTGACGGTTATCCCACTACACAAGGGGGGAGCCATCACGGACCCTGAGAACTAGTGCCCCATTAGCCTGATGAGCCTGTTCTACAAGGCCATGGAACGTATCATCATGGAACTTATAATCAAAGACATTGGCAATCTCCAAACTCTGGACCACAACCATTTCAGGTTTATAAAAGGCAAATCATGTCTCCTAAACCTGATAGACTTCTTCAAAGCAGTTACCAAAGCCGTAGACAAGGGTTAGGTGGTTCACATAGCCTATCTAGATCTTACCAAGGCTTTTGACACCATCCCCCACTCTGGAATTATAGATAAACTCACTAAACTAGGTATAAATCCCTATGTCACAAGATGGGTTGCCAACTGGCTCACTGACAGAACCCACACTGTGAAAGTAGCAGACTCCAAGTCCACCTTCAGACCAGTGACAAGTGGAGTACCACAGGGTTCAGTCCTGTGTCCTGTTAGCTTGTACTTCAGGGAAGTAGATACCAAACAGGACAGGACACAATGCTAGTTTCGATTATGGCTCCTAGTTGTTAGTCTTTGGCTAATGAAGTTCCCAGATGACTGCAAACTAGGAGCCATAATCGAAACTACTAACGATGTGGACATCCTATAAAAGGGCCTCACTGAGACAGATGCCTGGGGTTAAAGCCATGGCCTCAAGCTCAATGCCAAAAAGTGCATTGTCATCCCCTTTGGTAAAAACTCTGTACTCATGAACTACAACATACGCTGTAGTATACTTAACAATGAAAGTGTGATAAGAGACCTTGGGACATAGGTGGTCAGTAGACTCTCCTTTGATAATCACATTGCCACAGTAGTCAGGAAATCCTTCTATGTGGCACACCTCATCACAAAAGGTTTCTCATGGAGGAAAAAAGAGGTCATTGTTCCCCTCTACTCATCACTCATTACATCCATTATAGAGTACAACACCCTTTTTGGTATATACCTCACAAGACATCTACAACAACTGGAAAGCCCACAGAAATACCTCACAAAGAGGATTAGTAGCCTCAAATACATGCCCTACACAGACCATCTCAAAACACTCCAGCTTTACTCTGTCGCATATCGCCTACTCAGAGGTGATCTCTGCCTAACATACAAAGCTATGTCAAACACAGAGCTGTTGGACATGCTCCACTTAAAGAAATCCCAATCTCTCCGAGCTTCAGCCCCAAAACCCAGACTGAAATACAAAAGGAGGGGGTGTATCCATTTTCATAAAGGATACCCACACCTCAAGGTTAGTGGCTCAGCACGAGGCCTCGGAGACCATCCAAGTGCAACTAACAGTAGGCAAAGCTGCTTATCAGATTGTAGCCTGCTACAGATCACCTACCTTGTCTCAGGACCCTCACTCAGCATTCCTGAGAACACTGGAAAATATAAAGGTCCTACCAAATACCATGATATTAGGAGATTTCAACTACCCAAACATTAACTGGGAGAATTACTCAAGTACAAACTCCTTTGCCCAATGCTTCCTAGAGTTTATAAACTCAAAATGCCCTGGAACAGCTCATCACCACGCCCACTAGAGGTGACAACATACTGGACCAGATCATCACCAACATGGGGGATCAGTGTTCCACACCAGAGGTAAACCCCTCGCTGGTAAAATCAGATCAAAAAGTAATCACACTGGACATCCACATCCCGACCCCACCCCCAGTCAAGAAAACCACTGTGAAACACTTTTCAAAAGCAAACTTCACACTTCTCATGACTGAAGTGGAAAGTTTCAAAGTCCCCTTGCTACAGGATAATGCTATCCAATCCGCAGAATCCTTTACTAGTGCATTATATGACCATCTACAGGGATGCATGGATTGAGCCATCCCGAGTAAAACCAAGACTCACTCCTCCAAAAAGAGAAAACCAGTCTGGTGGTCCTTGGTCATAAATAAGCTATACAACAGATGTGTGCTTGCTGGGTGGCTCCAACCTCCATCATGGTGTATGTCTGCTGCTGTTGTTGTTGGGCAGGTGCCGCCAGGCTCAGGAGCAGCTCCTCCACTCTGGTGAGGGGGGGATGGATATTAACACCACCTCCTGTTGCAAGCTGTTGTCTCCACACATCAGCAGCACTCTGACGGACATGTCTGAGAAGATCACTGCAGTGATGGTGTACCTGCTCATATGTCCAGTTATGCAGGCATACTTCATTTACCCTGCGGACAACATCTTACCACATTGCAGTACCCCCCTGCTGGTCCTGGCTGGTTCGTGAGAACATGAGACTGTAGTGCTGAATCATACTGGTAGTAATTATGTCATCTTCAGCACTGCTGTAAGTGGTGTTCCTGCGATGTGCCATGATCCCTGGAAGACATAAATATGAAAATATGTCTGAGCAAGTCATATGGCACATTTAACATTATACAGTACAGATATCACTGAACTGCCATATATAGCAACCTATTAGCTAACCGAGAGTGAAACACTTTAACTGCCACTTATCACTGCTCACCCCAAAACTGCTTGGAAGTGCCTGGCTCACTCTCAATCTAATGAACCATGTTCTGCACAGCAACAAAATAAAATCACTACATAAGACTATACAAGAGTACCCGGCACACTGTATGCAACACGATGCACCACCTAGCCACAGCAGATATACATCAAGCTGATGTGTAAAGAAATATATCATCCATCACAATCAGTGTAAGGTCCAGTAAATGTATTATTATTATACCACACAACTTGTTAATGGCAAACCCGTGTCCAAAATATGTGCACAATTGGGAATATAGGTTGCATACTGCTGTAGTACACTATGAATGTTGCTAGATACACAGTTATATGTTTTACCACACATATGTCAAAGGACATGTTACAGACATACCCACACACACATCAGACATAATTACAGGACACAAAGGTATGACAACCCAGATAAGCTTTCAGTGTGTAATATACAGTACCATGTGTCAGTACTTACACAACCTTAATCTTGAGAAATGTAATCTGTGATGAATACAGGGACCACACAAAACAGTGGATGCAAGCAATGTGGACATACACCATACTTTGCTGTACAGGCCCAGAGCTTCAAGTAGTACTACAGTACACACAGGATTTGGATTCAACATCAGTACCAATCAATAATCATAGATGTAGTGCTTTAGTCTCCAATAACACACCCTAGTTAAAACCAAGGGACTTAATTACACTGTATGCAATAGCGCTTTTTCCCACAGATACATATCTTTGACGTATTCACAAACACATTGACCATCACAGTCTGTTAACAGTACAGAGAATCTATTGCAACAAGTAGATGTAAGTGTGTATGAGTATATATAACTATATATATATATATATATATATATATATATATATATATATATATATATATATATATTTATATACATATACACATCCATTGGTGTACATATACATATATATGTAGGCACATATACATTTCACCTTTCATAGTGAGAATATCAATTATACAAAGGATGTGAGATGTAAAGTAATGTAATAAAATCGCACAGTCTTGCGATAAATGCATTGAAGGTGTTCACAGCCCAGGTAGCTTTAGCAGGCATCACTGGCTTCAACATTGCAAACTGAACAAACCACCCACAGTGTTTAACCACCACATGTCATATACCAGCACTATATGCTGTCTTGTTTGTCACACACTAAAACCTACATACAAATATGTGCATACTAACCTTCACCGACATATATATATCTCCACCCTTCAGAAACAGTTGCAATATGTCCCCTGCTCTATGCACATATACAGATGTGAATATATATGACACATATATATTTCTCCGTATGTGTGAGGCATAAACACACAAGGTCCACACTGTTGTAAGTCCCTGGACCTCACAGCTGAACTGTTGGGCCTTGCTGCAACACAAACAGGTGTCACATATGAACACACACTAACATTAGGGGGGTATATATGGCTACAAATGCTAGATAAGCATACTAGACTGCTACAGCAGTTGCCAATGCTAAGCTACACTTTAATATGACTATCATGCATGTGTTGTTCTGTCACACCCATGTTTATATAATATCAGCGCTAATCCCCCCAACAGCCATTGGCCACACTACTTTACAGAACACAGATAACATGGATCAGATCTTTGACATTTAATGCTGAGCTACACATTTCACAGGTGTGTCCCACTGCCCACAGGTACACACTGTATTTTCCATAGCAGTAGTTAAGCAGAACATCTATGCATAAATAAGAACTGCTGCCACATATGAATGGTTCACATTATGTAGACTATTCTTTAATAACATCTACTACATGCCAGTAAATACATATGTATCACATACCTTTCCTTTGTATGATTTGGTAATATTACTTTTTCTCTCTCTCTCTCTCTGTCTCTCTCTCTCTCTCTCTCTCTCTCTCTCTCTCTCTCTGTCAGTCTCTGCAATAGAGTGATTGAGTTTGTTGGCAGAGATTGCAGCCTGCTTTAGTAGGAATTTGCACATGAGCATGTGATGGCCTCTGCACCAATTAGTGGCCGCCACTTGCTAATTGCATGCAGCCTGCTGTGTAGTAATTGCAGTAATCACTGTCATAGCAACCCAGTACTATAAATTGCTAACTCAGGTAGGTGTAGCCCTTTCAGCTTTCCAAGATGGAGATCATCCTTGTTTGCTGTGGACATCATTGGTTAAGACATAAGCTTGGTATAGTTCTTATATCAGAAGCCAGGGGTGTAGCCAGAGATTTACATTTTGTACTCAGACCTAATGTTGCTGCTTCCAGTACCCACTTGTCAGTGTAGAAATGTACTCACCCCTCAAAATGCTACCCCAAGATACATGGACAGATATACTTTCTTTTCAACTTTTACAATTAACTGCCATACAAAGCTAGTTATTGAGATGTATTCCTTTGGCACAAGAATTGTTTGTGAACTGCTATACTGTGAATATTCATTTACTCAGTTCTAAACAGTTTGTGCTTTTTTAGTGTTGACATTAGCACAAGCTGCTCAGAAAAACTGGACACATGTCAGTACTGTGAGTATGCTTACCTACATCCTTGGTAGACCCTGCACACACAGGTATATTCTACATTTGGGTAGGGGTGCAGAAGTACAGAGAGTGTAAGCATTATTGTATGGATTTTATCTTGCTGGACTTACAGGGTTGCTGTGTACATGTTAGTTTATCAAGGCAAATAGTCTGTCTGCGTAACTCCCAACTGTGGACCTATCCACATGGTAGCCAGAGAATAGCCTATTTTTTGTCTGTGCACCACACAGGTCTTTTCAGCAATAGAGCAATGGCATTGTTACAGTTGGTTGCTACTAGTACATGGCGACATCCATTTATATTTCAGTGTTGTATTCCTACATAAGGGTATGCTTCTGAAACGCCTTCCAAAGCTATTTGCACAGTGTGTAACAGCAGAAAGGCTGATATGCCTCTGTGTTTCTGCCTCTGCCAGACCTCTCAAACTCTCAGGTACATATTTGAACAGACTCAGGGAAAAGTAAAGAAAAAATCAGGGACACCTTTAAAATGTTAGTGCCATTAAGTTGAAACATTGAGAGAATCAGAGCATATGAATTAATACACCTTTTCTGAAGTAAAAGAAGTGTCTAACTCTTAATTATTGTCATTATTCATTAAGTGTAATTCACCACCTTTCTGGACAAAGTCAGTAGTTTTAGGAGGGATTCAGAGGGCAGAGATAAAATTTGTGTCAAAATCAGGGACATCCCTGAAAATTAGGGACAATTGGGAGGTATGGCCTCTGCCCTAAACAGATATGCCAGTGTTTGTCCTGCTGTGATACTGTGTGGGGTTGTAAAGTGATGGTGTAACATTATTTCCTGCTAGAATGGCTGATTCTCTTATCACAGTCATGTACTGTAATCCCACAACAACTGTTGGTAAAGATCCACAGAACAAGTTGTGTGGTATGGCATTCCTATTTTTCCTTTACATTCACTCATTCTGATGTATGATATATTTATTTCAGCACCAACTTGGTGTATATCTAGCATGGCTTAGTGGTACTTCATGTTGGGTAGTGTGTACAAGGTCCAGGGTTTGAGACTGACAGAAGTGTTTTATTTTGCTCCTGAGCAGAACAAGGGCCCTCACATACAGAGTGACTAAGGCACTTTTAAGCAGTTGTAAGCGGGTTTGCATGATGCTTAGCAATGCTTAGCTAAGCGGAAACAAGCGCACACTTGTGCAAACCCACTAACTACTGTTTAATAGTGCTTACTCCCGCTAAACCCCATTCTCATTTCTTTGAAAGAAAAGAAAAATGGGATAGGAAAGTGGTGAAAAGGGGGCACAAAGAGGGAAAGACAGTATGAAAAGTAGCTCGGGATGTGCAGGATGGGTGTAGGGAAGGTCCATAGCTGCCCATTTCTTTAACAGCAACAGCTGTGCATAGGGAATAAATTTGGAGGCAGATATGAAACCTTCAACCCCTGAGAGAGGGTTGAAGACAACAAAGTATGTTGTAATGCCAATTAAATTACATTTTATGTGTCCAGTGGACATGTGTGCAAAATAGGCAGCTATGTATGGGGCGTAATTTTTTTTTTGGGGAGCAGATTGACCTTTTTTGTTTCAGGTGAGAGTGGAATGTGGGGTAGGGGAAGTAGGTATATTTGGGGAGGTAGGTTGGGGAGGTAAACAAACAAGATGCATACAGGGGCGGTATATGACACATGTGGTGGGTGAACACCTTTGATGGGGAGGGATGTTTGAAAATCGCAAGCCTGTCAGCCCACAGATGGAAACAGTGGGACTGAGGTCCCCACCCATGGGCAGTCACCACTGCACCTTCATAGCCCAGAGAGTGGCTGTGCTGAGGGCTGTGTAGGAGGGGCAGCCTGACCCAGGAATTGCACCACTCATGCCTCAAGCTGGCGTATAGGTTCTGCAACAGAACGTTCAATCTCTCTATGCACCACAGCCCAAACTGTTCGAAGGGTGATAGGTGGCCCTCCTCTGCTCACGCTTGCACGGGGGGGCGAGCCCCATCCTCTGCAGCGCTTCCACCTGAAGGTGGCACAGGGCCAATGGAGGAGGAGGTCCCAGGCTGGGCACCGGACCTGCTGGTGCCAGGTGCCATGGCCAGCTGAGGTGGGACAGGTGGGTCCACTGGGACCGGCCTTCCCATATGAACTATGTTTTAGAGGGTTTAATAAAGATATGGGTTAGTAACAGTCAACAGCATTCCCAATTAGTTCTAACAGCATGCAGAAGTATTCCCATTAACCCAACACACCAGATTTTCAACAGTTGAAAAGCATGCATAACACATGCATATATAGAACAATAGTGGACATTACAACAGCATGCATGTTGAATTTATGGCAACAGGCCACCAATATTGTGGAATTTCAACAGGGCACACGCATAGAAATAAATGCAAATATTTATAAATAGGACATATGTCCCAACAAATGTTTTGAGATTAGACATACCGATTGAGGTGTGGAATTGCATTTTTATACACATACAGTAGGGTGGAAAAGGATAGCTCAATTAACAACTTATATATCCTTCTAGTTTTCACTACATTCCTATTAACTGCAATTATATGTCCCTTACATGTATTATTACACTACCCAATGTCCTTATATTGTGCAATTGGATTTTGCTAGATCATTATATACATGAGCTGTATCTTACATACAAACCGTCCACGATGCAGATGTTACTGCTACATATTTTGAGAGCTGCTCACACACACTACTGCTAAGATGGTACACTGACAGCTCTACTTTCATATAATTATCTAAATATGTTCAGGTGAAAGTATCAGTTATATGTTAACAGCTCCCTACATTTCTGGCAGCACACTGACATTTCTGGGGAACACAATACCAAGCTACTCATGTTCCAGATTAATCTGTACATGCTGGGCATGAACCAACAGTTGAGGGCTGTAAATATGCATAAAAGCTACTGGCACTCCCTTCATCCACATTATATGGGCCTACCCAAGTGTGGGTTAACACTGCTTAATACAACAGTACTATTTGTAAAATGCAACAGTATAACAACATATCAAATAAAATGACACAGACGCACTCCAGGAATTATACATTTATTAAAGGATTATTATACCTTTATTTATTGGGTTAAAACACTTTTTGAAGGCTCTCTCATTTACTTTATATAACAGTACATGCAGAATAATTACTAACCTGCCTAATGACACAGCCTTTGCAACCTATCTTCATGGGCTTGCTGATTCATAACCCGGACACCTGCAGCTGTGAAGTAAATGCAGTGATATTGAGACATACCTATCCATAGTATAGACAAGCATAGCAATTCTTAACTACTTAATACAATGGCTACTTACTCAGTACTGTGGCATTAGGCATTGCACAAGACTCCTGGGTCCACTGGTCCAGTTGATCCTCCTTACATCGCTTCAGGTCAGAATAATGGTGCCTGACCTGCTCACCAGTCCATGGAACACCAGTGGCACTGGTGAGATCATGAGCTAGACTGTTCCAGGCCTCCGTTTTATACTGGGTACCCTGGTACTGGCCCCGCAGGAGTCTTTCCTCATGACTATGGACAAGGAGCCAAACCATTACTTTGATCTCCTCAATGCCTCAGCGTTGCACCCAAAATCGAGTGCCTTCTCCAACATCAGCCATGCTGACTGCAGAAGGAAGCTACAACCAGTTATGGCAAGTATTCCTTCCTGTGGAGCTTAAAAATGCCTCATTTCCCGCACTTATTTGTGATTGGCCAGTTTTGAAAAAACTCAGCTGTAGGCACACCTGCTTAGCTGATGTTGGCAATGTTTAATATTCCTTTGATAGATATGTGTCTGTTGAAAGTGCATGGTTATGAAATGCTGTCATGGCTTAGGGGTTATGTACTGTGACTATAGTGCACAGTATCCTGAGTTCGAGCCTTGTCACTGCTTTTTATTTTCCTACTGGCCAGACCTGAATGGTTAAGGTACAGTAAAGGAGGTGTGGCCGTGTTTAGCCGACTCGCTGTTTAGTGGGGTGCACAGCTACATGCAAATATGTTGTATTTGTGCTGGTTAGCACGGTGTGCAGCTACGCGCAAATACATTGAGCTTGTTAACGCGGTGCTCAGCTATGAGCAATTGGTTTTAAATATGCTAAATACTGCTAAAATGTGCTTAGCAGTGCTTTCTATTGCTTATAATAAGTTACCCATGCCTCAGAATGCATAACCATTTCACTTTCATATATATATATATATAATTTGTTCACTACTACATATAACATTTGAATGCTTTTTACAAAACTTATACATGATAAATGTCAGGAAATTTTTTTGCATACAGATTTCCAACACAAAATGGAACGGGCAGTAGTGGGACTTGAACTGGGAATGCCTCCTCTTTGTGCAAAGGCTCTAACTACTACGCAATCGCTATTTTGCTTAATTTGCATGTTTTTTTCTTATTATCCTCTTCGGTGTCTAAGCTGCTAACTGTAGCTAAGCAATGGGCAATCCCACGCAAACACACGCAAATACGGGCAGCTATATTGGAAATAAAACAAAAAAAAATAAATTTCTTTTAATTTTTAAATTTGTACGAGGTTTAACATATGGGAGAGTGTAGTGTTACAATGCACACATATGAGCGGACTTGCTCATGTAAGTCGACATTTCTTGGGTTTTGTCAGTGCAGGGGTGTGGATTTTTGGACTGCTCGGCAGTTCGACATGCCCCCTACACTCATCCACACTTCATGTAAGCTTTAGAGTTGAGCCAGCGCGCCCTCATTAATATGCATGGCGCACTGCCATCATACTCTTCGACTGGCGTTTCCATGTAAGACTAATCTAGTCTTACACGCAAGATTAGTAAATCCTGGGGTATGTCATTAAATCACACTCAAAATGTTATAGCAAGTGTGCTCTTTGATGTTCATAAAGAATCTTGTTTGTATTACAGGATTGGCAAGGCTGTTAAGTACAGTGCTAACTAATGATTTTCATAGTGAACTGAATGCTGCAATAACACAATAACTGAATGGTATTCACTCTGGTACTGTTTGAATGCCAAACATTGAAATGTGGAGCAATCACTACAAATATGGACTTAAAGACTGCTATTGACATTTTGCAGAATATTCTCTTTTTCTGAGGTATGGTGAACTTATTGTTAATAAATATAAGTTCAGGGGTAGGGGGTGCTTGCCTGCCATATCAGGAGGGTCAGGGATGCTTCACCCCTGCAAAAATCAAGTTTATAACAAAAGTGATATCTAATATTTGCATTTCTCTGTATTTTTGGTCTTTTTTCGGTATTTGAGGACTCTGCATTGCAAGTCTTCATATTTCAACAGGGAGCCATTCACACTATGCTGTCTCTCATGCACCCTCATTCATTGTGATAAAAAAATATTCTCTTAGTGTCACAGGATGATACATCATTTAACCATTCAGAGTAACATAGTCCAATAATATGTTGTCAGTTCCATTGGCTGCTTCCACTGTATTACATAACACCTTGTTCAACATACTCATTTGGTTACCAGTACCTGATACTAGATACCACAAAATATTATAGTGCTCATGCTCTTCTTTGTAACACCAGCAATGTATAATGTGAAATAAAATGTACATACTAAATCAGTAGTACTTTGTCTATCACCAATCTTACTACCACATACTGCAGATTTTCGTGTTAATAGCAGTCCTATGGCTCCCATTTATCCTTGTAATGTAGTTTACAAAATATTAAGGATCTCTGCAGGTATTACCCTATGCTTTGCCTACTGAAAGTGCTATAATAAGAAAATCAGAATGCTTATTGTGACATTCCTTCTCTGGGCCAGTAATCAAGGAGCCTCAATCATCACCACTGACACCAGTGGGGGACGTTCACATAAAATAAAAATGGATACATGCATTATTTTCAGATACAGCTGTGTGCACCATGAACAATTTCCCTTAAGAGCACACTGGGAGCACACTCCAGACATGGGGATGGGTTTTCCTCTCCAGGCCCCAAGTAAGACTTCACATTTCTCACTGCAGGAAACAGTGCTCTGTTTCCCTGTTCCAAGTAGTTGACACACACGCACGCTCTTTCAGACTTGATTTTCACAAATACACATACACACACACACACACACACACACACACACACACACACACACACACACACACACACACACACACACAAACACACAAAACACACACAGCTGGGAGAAGCTGGAACACATTTATCTACTATACCACCTCTACCCAGACTATAAGGTAGATTCACTGCTACTAGTCAGCTACTTTAAGGCTCTTACCAGTGTACCTAATTACTCTTAGTAAAATTAATACTATACATATGGTAATGTTAACCAAGCAGCAAGACTTTCAGAAGCATGAAGCCACAGTGTCACCAAATAAATGCAATTAATCTCAAGGCTTAAATATTTTCTAAAAGACTAGCTACAATGACAGGTTTAGATATATTTAATAATAAGTAATAAAATGGAAAACATGAAAATACTGAATATCTATTTACAATAAACCCCAGAGTTTCAGTTCATAGAAAATATAAAAAAATAACACAGACGGAAAGACTCAGATACAGAAAAACAGTATTCAAAGAGCAACTGTACCCACAGACTCAAATACATCTTTATTTCATCATGGTTTGGCGTTTCCTACATTTTAATACCACTCTGGGACTATTTAGAGCTTTTTAGATATTTTTATACACAATTTCTGACTCTGACCACATGGGGTTTGGCATCTTGAAATAATTCTGACTGTTTAGCCTGCCTCTAAGTATCCCAGAATGCATTGTCTCCAAAATATTGCATCAGATCTACCACTTTTTCTCTAAAGCTCCTGTCAGTCCACTGGTTTTACAGGCATTCACTGCTGTGTTATAGTCACCTACTTTTGGTTAAAATTTTATCCTTTTTCAATGACTACTTCAAATACAAGCAGTGCAAATGCTACAGAACAGAATTGAAAAGTGCATTTTATTGCTCTTTCTTCTTAGAAATGCTAACTTGATTTCTTTTTTGAAGGCTGAAATCTAGTTTTTCAAGGTATCTCCCCTCCCCCTTCACACCTACCTTCCCTAGCTGTCAAAGAGCTAAGGGTAATTTGACCCATTATCTGCATGTGATTGACAGCTCACAGCAGGTGACCAGATTAATATACTGTTTTCATAGGTTCATAGGTAGGTACTAGGCTATCTGCCCAAAGGCATTTATAAGCCTACTCAGAATGTGTTGGCTTTTGCCGCCCCCTTAGATTAGTTCCCTGTGCCTCTGTCCAGCAGAGCCACTGAAGTGATCCCCAGGGTAAACTTTCTGTTTCCCATCCACTCGTCAAGGTTTCTCTTGAAGAGTGTTAGCAAGGAGCTCTGCCTAATGTAGATTGGAATCTTGTTCCAAAGCATGGGAAGTCTCTGTGACAGGAATCTATCCCTCCAGCATGTCCTATTTATTTTTGTGGTGAGGTTTAGATCCCTAGAGCAAGTGGCTCGAGGGGATATGCTTTTCTTTAGGTGGAGCATGTCAATCAGTTCTGGGATGGACATGGCCTTGTATGTCAGGCAAAGATCACCTCTGAGTAGGCGGTATGCAACCGAGTACAGCTGGAGTTTCTTCAGTCGAGCTGCATAGGGCATCTGTTTGAGGCCAGTGATCCTCTTGGTGAGGTACTTCTGTGGTCTTTCCAGCTGTTGCAGGTGTCTTGTAAGATGCATCCCAAATGGGGCGTTGTAATCTATGATGGGTCTGATGAGCGATGAGTAGAGGGGCACAATGACCTCTTTTGATCTGGATGCGAACCCTTTTGTGATAAGGTGTGCCATGTAGAAGGATTTTCTAACCACTTTGGCAATTTGATTATCAAAGGAGAGTTTACTATCTACTTGGGTCCCCAGATCCCTTATTACATCTTCCGTATTTAAGGGACTACCACCTATGTGGTAGTTTGTGGGTACATTGTTTTTTCCAAAGGGAATGACTATGCACTTTTTGGCATTTAGCTTGAGGCCATGATTTTGACACCAGGTGTCTGTCTCAGTGAGACCCTTTTGGAGGATGTCTGTGTCAGGCGGAGAGCCAATTATAGCCCCTAGTTTGCAGTCGTCTGCAAACATGGTCAGCCATAGTCCTCCTGTAATTACCTGTACCTCTGAGAAGTATATGCCAAACAGGAGGGGTCCTAGGACTGAGCCCTGGGGAATGCCACTTGTAATTGGTTTGGAGTCATACCTAGCTCCCGCAAATCTTACCAAGTGGGTTATGTCCGTGAGCCAGTTGGCAACCCATCTTGTGATGTAGGGGTTTATGTTCAGGCTGGTGAGCTTGTCTATAATACCAGAATGGGGAATGGTGTCAATGGCCTTTGTGAGGTCTAGGTAGGCTGTGTGTACCACCTTTCCCTCGTCTATAGCCTTGGTAACTGTCTCAAAGAAGTCCACCAGATTTAGGAGGCATAATCTGCCCTTAACAAAGCCGAAATGGGTAGGGTCCAGTGTTTGGAGGTTCCCAATGTCTCTGTTAATGAGTTCCATGATGATGTGCTCCATAGCCTTGCAGACCAAGCTAGTCAGGCTTATAGGGTGATAGTTCCCGGGGTCTGTTGTGGCTCCACCTTTGTGGAGAGAAATAACCATTGCTGTGCACCACTCTATGGGTATGTAACCTGTGAAGAGGCTGAGTTTGAACAGTGTGTTTAGGTGAGGGGTTAGTTTGTCTTTGAGTTTGTGTAGGACGCAGTCTGGGACACTGTCCGGTCCCATTGATGCTGTGTTTTTGACTTTGGAGAGGGCTGTTTTAACCTGAGTATCTGTGATTTCAGGAGCTCTACATTCTTCAGGTATGGTTATTGGCCCTTTTAGGGATGAGAGGGGGTTGAAGTTTGCGCTGAACCTGTCTGCCAGGATGTTGGCAATTTCAGTCAGTTCAGTGTATTTTGTACCATTCTGCATTAACTCCGAGCAGATCTGAACATTGCCACTTAGATTCTTGACATAGCTAAATAATGCCTTGTGGTTATTTTTGGAGTCATTGGCAATTTTTCTTTTGAAACTCTCCTTGGATGATTTTATGAGGGATCATAGTTTCTTGCTGATACTGATCAGGGATGTCTTCCTTTCTTGGGATTTTACTCTTTTCTGTAGTAGTTTCCTCCTTCTATTGTATAGCTTGTTTATGGCAGGAGTCCACCAGACTGGTTTCCTTTTCTTGGAGGAGTGAGTCTTGGTTTTGCTTGGGATAGCATGATCCATACATTCTTGTAGGTGCCCATAGAATGCATTAGTAAAGGATTTTGCAGCTTGGACAATGTTATCCTTTAGCATGGGGGCTTTGAAACTTTCCACCTCAGTCTTAAGTAACGTGAAGTTTGTTTTTGAAAAGTTTTTCACGGTGGTTTCCTTGTCCGGGGGTGGGGGTGGAATGTGGATATCCAAAGTGATTTGTTTATGGTTAGATCTAACCAGTGAGGGGTTGACCTTCAGTGTGGAGCACCGGTCACCCATGTTGGTGATGACCAAGTCCAATATGTTGTTACCTCTGGTGGGAGTGTTGACCAGTTGATCCAGGGCATTTGAATTTATAAATTCTAGGAAATGTTGGGCAAGAGAGTTAGTACTTGAGTAGTTCTCTCAATTAATGTTTGGGTAATTGAAATCACCCAATATTAGGGTGTTTGGTAGGACTTTTATATTTCCCAGTATTTCCAGAAATGCGGAATGGGGGTCCTGGGACATGGTGGGTAATCTGTAGCAAGCTACAGTTTGAATTGCAGTTTTGCCCATTGTTAGTTGCACGTGGATGATCTTTGAAGCATCGTGCTGTGCCACTAACCTGGAGGTGTGGGCATCCTTGATGAATATGGATACGCCCCTGCCTTTTGTATTTCGGTCCTGGTTCTGTGGCCGAAATGTATGGTATAAGCTGTAGCCTGGTAGTGCTGGGGTGTTCTTTTGAGCCTTAAACCAGGTTTCTGTTATTGCACATATATCGATTTTCTCCATACTGAGAAGTGCCTCGAGTGTGTGCATTTTGAGGTTTAGACTTCTGGCATTGAGTAGCATTATCCTCAGTTTTTTGTTACTTGTGCTATTTATGGCAGTGGGTTTGTCTTTTGAGCCTTGCCTAAAAAAGGCACTATGGGGGTGGCAAGAGCCTTGGCCAGTATTCAAAAGCCTAAGGGTGACAGGTGCAAGCCGTCTCTAGCAAAGCAGCATGGCTTGTTATGCATGTCATCCCAGGCAGACACTGGATCCCCTTTGAATGACACCAGAAACTTAGCCAATTGTTGAAATTGATAATTTTTTCTTTATACTGTGGTATCATTCTTGGTGAGGGCAGGATGCTCCTCAGGGTCAGGGTCATTCTGGCCTGGGCTACAAGATCAAAGAGCTCTTCCATGTCTCTTTTCCTGTAGTCCAGGGAGGTATGGCTTGAGTCATTCACACCAACATGGACAATGACAGAGTTGTATTTGTACTTGTTCTGGAGTGACCTGAGTGCTTGTGTTATGTGGCAGATCCTGGCACTCGACAGGCAGCTAATAGTAACCTTCTCTTTGTTCAGCCTAGTGAGTGGGACATCAGTGTGCCTGACTATAGAGTCACCTATTAATAGTATGTTGGGTATGTTATTTTGCCTTAAGGGCTGTGATAGCACTACACCCTTGCATCCTGGAGAGGTGTGAACCTTGCATGGTAGGGGATGCAATTCATCATTGCTGCTCCCCCTGACCCTGTGAACTACCTCTGCCAGGAGTTGCATGGTAGTTCCATTACCCGGGCTCGAAGTCGGGGTGCTGTCTAAATGTTCATAGGTTCATAGATTAGCACTAGGCTAACTGCCCTTGCGAGCCATTTTAAGTCTAGCCAATTATCCCCTGTGAGATTCAAACCCTGTACCTTGTGTTTGTAAGGCAAACACCTTAACCATTAGGCCACTCTCCCAATGTTAATGATGACTGCTGGATAAGCTCTCACCACAACTAAGTCCACTGCCAATAACACATAGCTGACTATGTTTGGGTGTGGATATCTTCACCTGTGAAGGAGCAGTGGAAGTAGTACCACTACAAGAGTTGGATCTGGCATGGCCTTGGCCTTGTCAGGAAAAGATGATGATGTGCCTGCTCAATGGCCTTGTGGATGCTGACACTCCCCCAGCAGACCTTCCATAACAGACACTGCATAGTCCAGCATGTCATTCAACATGCAGTACTCTGACTGTCTCTTTCAAGGCCCTGGTAGATCCTGCCTGTGCCTCCATGATGGCCCTGGACATATGTTGGGTGCCACCTACTGACACACCAACATCAGGGGAGGGCTGTAAGCATGCCTACTCTGAGCACCTCTACTGACAACCCTATGTAGTACAACCCTGTGTAGTAGTTCACCCTAATGAAGGCTAGGGGGAGATTCCACCAGCTCTGAAAATAGGGTAACCATACTACCCAGATCAACCATGTCCCCATCAACTTGTCCACTCCTAGATGGTTCTCTGTCATGGGAATGGGTAGGCATACTGACTATATCCAGATATTGGGGAGAGAATGTGGGTGCCATATGCTCCATGTCAGGCATACACTTTGCAACCCCAGATTGTGCCTGTTCATCACTACCATCATTATCAGAGGCTTCCAATCCTCCAACATCAGGTGATAGGAGCTCCACAGTGCTAGTTCAAACCTCACCTCTGAGTATACCAAGAAATGATCACAATATGCCACCTAAATCAGAATAAATAAACAACAGATGCAAGTACAAAGAACCTTTACAGTAACTTGAAATTCATATCAGTGAGATGATATGATCGAATTTCTGAAAACTGAAACATTAAAAAAACCCAAAAATCTATCTCTTTTTAGAGTTTTGCAAGGGGCAAGCTCCCTGCACCCCCATCTCCCCATGCTAATTACATATACAAACTCCAAGATTGTACAACATTGAAGAAAACTGTAAATTTCTTGATCCTCACCGTACCACAATCTCCATTCAAAAGCTTCAGATTTTCAGAAATTTGATCATATCTTCTTGCCGATATGAATTTTGAGTATCTGAAAACTCGATCAACTGATAGGATCATATAAATAAATAAATATTTATATATGGACAGATAGACAACGTAACCTAGTACTGAGGAAATGCTGTTTTCCAGATTTAAGTGTAGTACAGACTTTCCTTAAGGAAAAACAAAGTAACAAAAAGAAACTAGTTGTATAGGAATGACTACTTTTGATATCAGCATATGAATTGCTAAAATAGAATGTTGTCACAACTTATCAGATCAGATGAAGGCGAAATACTGTATCTCTTGTTTTAACTTAAACCCCCCATGGCAATGACAACTTCATAAAGGAAAGAAAACTGATGTCACAGATGTAGAACAGCATAAACAAAGAATATTTTTCCTAATGTAAGAATAAGCTTCAAAAGCTTTAAAAGTCAGATGTGTCAACATCCCAGAATGTCCTGTACTGCTGACCCACTCCTTAGCTAAACAGTGGAACTCTCTCCCCACACACCTACGCATTCTACTTAACCATACAAATTTAAAATCTCAGCTACTCTCTAATCTTTCTTCCAAATAGGAATGCCCTTGCCACGCTCCAACTTAACCCCCTCCCCCCTCCCCCCTTATTCTGCCTTGCATTGACTCATCCAATTACCTCTGCTATTACTTGATCCCACCCAAAACAATCTCGCCCCTACCAAAAACTAATTTTCTCTCTAATATCTATTGTACTATACTCTCCAATCTCAATTATACTATTACCCTCTCCATGCATAATATTTTCCTAACCTACTAATGGCTAGTAGCTATATATTTTGAAATGTTAAACCTACAGCTGAGTTTATAACAAAAATATTCACATTATGTAAATGTTGAAATTTCTGTATTGAATTATGCCTTTTCATTGTTGTAACATTGTGACAAGCCAATTGCAAATATCATGGAGCTTATCTGTAAATGTTTAATTAGCTGTAGGAACTATGTCCTTTTGTAGCATGTGAAATGTAGCTTGCAATTAATGTGGAGTTTTTCTCCCTGGGCCTCCACTGAAAATGGGCTCTTCTTGGCCCAGTGGACTTCCCTGGTCATCACATTTAAATAAATAAACTTAAATAAATAAATAAATGAATGAATGAATGAATGAATGAATAAATAAATAAATAAATAAATAAATAAATGTTGCCAGGAACCCATGAAATAGAAACAAATAAGCACTGAAATAACAACTTTTCTATATTCCTATGAAGCATTAGACAATACTCATTGCAAATAAAAGCATTCTAAATATACATTTGTAAGTAGTAATTGTATAAAACATAACATACATTGACAGTTTGTAAGAGAGTTCTCCAAAATGTATCATAAAAGCAATGGTTCTAACAATCAGCACAGCAGTTTTGTTTGGTAGCACTTGGGAACACAGTCTGTCTTCCCTAGCATGCTGGAAGTTCCATAGCCCTACCTTTTACTTCTGTGATATAGATTAATCCCTCTGGGCACATTGAATATGTAAATCTGGTGTCAGCTTTTTATCATTCCTGAATCACTCAATCTGCTTGAGGTAGTGGGCAGGTAAACAAGATGTTTACTTACATGATGCTTTCTGCATTCCTGAGCAATACATGAATGAGTCACAACTTTGGCAAGGTAATGCACTGTAAGTGTGACTCATTAGCAGTTATACACATTACTTGTTTAGCATTCCTGCTAATGAGAAGTACACCTGCAGATGGTGTGTCGAATAGAATAGTCTAAATGAGAAGATTTTGTGTACATTTAGTGACTTAGAAGAGAACCTTGATTCACCCTTTAGTAAAATTTTGTAAGAAGATAATAGGCTTGTAATAAATAAATGGCTGTAAGTCATATGAAATATATACAATGTAGACATTCAGAAAGTAAAGTCTAACATTGAAAAAATGTAACACATTCATGGTACAAAGGAATCACAATGAAGTAATGTACACAAAAGAAATAAAATAATGTTGTGCAGGCATTTTACTTTCACATGTTGCCTATCATAACATCTGTATGCATCATATTCTGCAAGATTTTGTACTGTGACAGGACAAATGACAATTGTGTGATAACATGGGTATATTGCTTTCTAAATGTAAATGTCTGATGTACAAAGATGCTCCAGATTTATACATCACTGTGCCAATGTTGAGGTGGCAAATACTATTAATCATGCCGATCTTTAATGGTAATGTCATGGTTTCAGTGTTCATATCTAGAAATGGTGACATCTCTGTGAAATCGGGGATCCTTAATGTCAACATTTTACATGTATAAGGACAAAAAAGTTGAGAAATCATTACATTGACTCATGACATTTTTTTTTTTTTTGCTTCATCCTCTGTGCAGCACTTGGCATTGATCATCAACATCCATCAATGGTGACTTTCACTGAATAATAGTTCACTTTCCAAAGAAAAAACTCAACATTTTATTTCACATGCAGAAAGACTTAGCCATCAGTCACACAAAAAGATTGAAGGCAATGTGCCTTATTCAGCCTTCTGGGCAGTACTGAATGTAGAAAGTACAGTTGTTATTTAACTTTCTCAGTGGCTCAATACGATAATGAAATGTGTTGTGAAGAACAGCACAAGCAATGCAGGTTTTGAATACACGTTAGGGATAGTTTAATTTTAGGGATCATAAGAATTTCTTTTTTGTGTGTAATTGAACCACAGATACACTTGAAATTCAAAATGTGAATGCTACAATGCAGATATGTATAATGGATGATATACAGGATAACGGTGATCTGTATCACCAGCAATAATTATAGGACTGAAATTAACAAAAGAACACCTATATGTGTATGATGTGACAAATAGGTCTTGTGCAAAAGTATGAGGCAGTACAATTAGAACATCATGGCTTGGGTAATATGAAGTACTCAGCAATACAGGTGTAAAAATATTTATGAACATGGCTTCAGTGGAATGATAATTTTAATTACCCCAAGTGTACTTTGTAGTGATATATGCTGTATAGAACATCACCTCCTGTAATCTCTGTATGGTTGCTTCCCCATCAATGCATCATGAGGTCAATGAAAACAAGTCATCAAAGGAAGTAAACAGTTTTAAAATGTTCAGTTACTCATTGCACAACAGCTGGCATGGAACAGTGGTAGCATGTATGCATGCATGACTCAAGAGAAGTGTCACTTTACGTTTTATGTCAAAAATGTAGAAAACAAAACAAATGGCAATTGTGTGATAACATGGGTATAGTGCTGCTTAAATGTCAGAAGTACAAAGCTGAGTACAAGTACTCTAATTTCTATAGATTAATAATATACAGCTCAGAAAGCTCCTGCCTGGTGCCCTGCAGAGTTCTACAGCAGCAGAGAGACAAAAGAGAGACTTTGGAGTGATTAAGTATCATTTTTATGCATTTTCTTGCTGCCTTTAGCTAATTCCACCTAAAACGCTGATTTTCTAGAGTTTCTGTGATTTAAAAAGCTTGTTTCAGCTACATATTGTACTTATTTTACTGCCTGCACTTTAACAAAGTCATTTTTGTGTTTAAGTTACCTGTTTAACTGTTGTAGGCTACACACTCAAGTGTGATAGCCATTTCTGTGCATTTAAATTGTTTTTTTTTATTGTATCTGCTTTATTTTCTGAAAAAAAAAATACTTGTTTTCCCACCTTTCTAAGCTAGTGCAGTCCAGTTTTCAGGTTAGTGCTGAATTCAGGGCTGTGTTACAAGTTTCTGCGTTTGTCCATACCTTACTTGGATAGAAGGACGTTTCTCTGTTCACTGTGAGAGAGGGAGCTTTGAGCAGCCTATCTGTCCCTGGAGGAGTGGTTTTCAGCCCAGAAATTAATAGTTTATTGGCCATTTTGGGCTAATTTCTATCTCTTTCATTTCCCTGCTATAAAACCCGCATTTGCAAGTTTTTTGTGCTGGTATACAGCTCAGCAAGTTCCTACCTGGTGCCCTGCAGAGTTCTACAGCAGCAGAGAGACAAAAGAGAGACTTTGGAGTGATTAAGTATAATCTTTCTGCATTTTCTTGCTCCTTTAGCTAATTCTGCCTAAAACGCCAATTTTCTAGAGTTTATGTGATTTAAAAAGCTTGTTTCAGCTACATATTGTACTTATTTTACTGCCTGCACTTTAACAAAGTCGTTTTTGTATTTAAGTTACCTGTTTAAATGTTGTAGGCTACACACTCAAGTGTGATAGCCATTTATGTGCATTTAAAGTGTTTTTTTTTTATTGTATCTGCTTTATTTTCTGAAAAAAATATATACTTGTTTTCCTGCCTTTCTAAGCTAGTTTAGTCCAGTTTTCAGGTTAGTGCTGAATTCAGGGCTGTGTTACAAGTTTCTGCGTTTGTCCATACCTTACTTGGATAGAAGGATGTTTCTCTGTTCACTGTGAAAAAAGGAACTTTGAACAGCCTATCTCTCCCTGGAGGAGTGGTTTCAGCCCAGAAATTATTAGTTTATTGGCCATTTTGGGCTAATTTCTATTTCTTTCATTTCCCTGCTATAAAACCCACATTTGCAAGGTTTTTGTGCTAGTATACAGATCAGCAAGCTCCTGCCTGGTGCCCTGCAGAGTTCTACAGCAGCAGAGAGACAAAAAGGAGACTTTGGAGTGATTAAGTATAATTTTTCTGCATTTTCTTGCTGCCTTTAGCTAATTCCGCCTAAAACGCAGATTTTCTAGAGTTTCTGTGATTTAAAAAGCTGGTTTCAGCTACATATTGTACTTATTTTATTGCCTGCACTTTAACAAAGTTGTTTTTGTGTTTAAATTACCTATTTAACTGTTGTAGGCTACACACTCAAATGTGATAGCCATTTCTGTGCATTTAAAGTGTTTTTTGATTGTATCTGCTTTATTTTCTGAAAACAAAACAAAAAAAAAACAAAGATATATACTTGTTTTCCCATCTTTCTAAGCTAGTTTACTCCAGTTTTCAGGTTAGTGCTGAATTCAGGGCTATGTTACAAGTTTCTGTGTTTGCCCATACCTTACTTGGATAGAAGTACGTTTCTCTGTTCACTGTGAGAGAGGGAGCGTTGAGCAGCCTTTCTGTCCCTGGAGGAGTTGTTTCAGCCCAGACATTAGTAGTTAATTGGCCATTTTGGGCTAATTTCTATCTCTTTCATTTCCCTGCTATAAAACCCACATTTGTGTGGTTTTGCCCACCGGGCAGCACCTGTTAGCTAGGGTATAACTATTCCCAGCTCCACAAAGTCTACTCTTCAATTTTTCCCTTGGAACTAGACAAACTTTCAACTTAAGCACTCATATCATTCACTTCTCATCCCTGAACTTGCCCAAAACTCATAGCAAGCACTAATAAACCTTAGCACTAGACCCCCCTATACTGTAGATAAGGACAAGGCTCTCTATTCGACCTTACCAGCCAATCAGTAAAACAGTTCACTGTACCTATCCAGGCATGTCCAAAGGGCAGTTTCAGGTGTACTCTCCAGTCCAACTGGTGAATCTGGGCATTTTAAGGCAATGTTACAATTGCCTCATGTACACAGACAACCCTCTCCTCCTTCCACCAAACACTAATACATGCGAGAGATGCAATTGTACAGCCACACTGGAGGCTAAGCTCTCTCAACCCTAGACTGGACCAGGCAGTCAAGAGGAGAAGGGAATTACTTGCATCACACCACCAGTCTCACACAGACCTAATGAAACCAGCACTGGCAAAAAACACCATTAATACACAAAAACATACTCGGAGACTCTAAATAAAAATCTGCAAAAGCAACAGAGACCGCCAAAGCAGACATCTAAGCAACCTTCACCCCCCCAACACAAACCATGAAACACATACTTCACAAAACCAGTATGCCACACAATCACAGCCCTTCAGGCAAAATTACATACCCAACACACTAGTAATAGGTGACTCTATAGTCAGGCAGACTGACGTCCCACTCACTAGGCTGAACAAGGAAAAGGTTACTGTTAGTTGCCTGTCAGGTGCCAGGATCCGCCACATAACACAAGCACTCAGGTCACTCCAGAACAAGTACAAATATGACTCTGTCATTGTCCATGTTGGTGTGAATGACCTGAGCCGTACCTCCCTGGACTACATGAAAAGAGACATGGAGGAGATCTCTGATCATATAGCCCAGGCTGGTATGACCCTGACCCTGCGTAGCATCCTGCCCTCACCAAGAATGATACCACGGTATAGAGAAAAAATTGTCAATTTCAACAATTGGCTAAGCTTCTGATGTCATTCAAAGGGGATCCAGTGTCTGTCAGCCTGGGATGACATGCTCGACAAGCCACGCTGCTTTGCTAGAGATGGCTTGCACCTGTCACCCTTAGGCTTTCGAATACTGGCCAAGGCTCTTGCCAAACCCATAGTGCCTTTTTTAGGCAAGGCTCAAAAGACAAACCCACCACTGTAAATAGCACTAGTAACCTCAAAATGCATGCACTCAAGGCACTCCTCAGTATGGAGAAAATTGATATATATGCAGTAACAGAAACCTGGTTTAACGCTCCAGAGAGCACCCCAGCACTACCAGGCTACAACTCATACCATACATTTTGGCCGCAAAACCTGGACTGAAATACAAAAGGCGGGGGAGTATCCATATTCATCAAGGATACCCACACCTCCAGGTTAGTGGCACAGCACAATGCTTCAGAGATCATCCACGTGCAATTAACAACAGGCAAAACTGCTATTCAAATTATACAGGTTAGTGGCACAGCACAATGCTTCAGAGATCATCCACGTGCAATTAACAACAGGCAAAACTGCTATTCAAATTATAGCTTGCTATAGATACCCACCATGTCCCAGGACCCCCACTCCGCATTCCTGGAAACACTGGGAAACATAAAGGTCCTACCAAACACCCTGATATTGGGTGATTTCAATTATCCAAACATTAACTGGGAGAACTACTCAAGTATGAACTCCCTGGCCCAACATTTCCTAGAATTTATAAACTCAAATGCCCTGGATCAACTGGTTAACACCCCCACCAGAGGTGACAACATATTGGACCTGGTGATCACCAACATGGGCGACCGGTCTTCCACACTGGAGGTCAACCCCTCGCTGGTTAGATCTGACCATACATTAATCACTCTGGATATCCACATTCCGCCACCACCCCCAGTCAAAGGAACCACCGTGAAAAACTTTTCAAAAGCAAACTTCACTTTACTTAAGACCGAGGTGGGAAGTTTCAAAGCCCCCATGCTAAAGGATAACGCTGTCCAAGCTGCAAAATTCTTTACTAATGCACTCTATGGGCACCTACAAGAATGCATGGATCGTGTTATCCCAAACAAAACCAAGACTCACTCCTCCAAGAAAAAGAAACCAGTCTGGTGGACCCCTGCCATAAACAAGCTATACAATAGAAGGAGGAAACTAGCACAGAAAAGAGTAAAATCCCAAGAAGGGAAGACATCCCTGATCAGTATCAGCAAGAAACTACGATCCCTCATAAAATCATCCAAGGCTAGCTTCGAAAGAAAAAATGCCATGGACTCCAAAGATAACCACAAGGCATTCTTTAGCTATGTCAAGAATCTAAGTGGCAATTCTCAGATCTGCTCGGAGTTAGTGCAGAATAGCACAAAATACACTGAACCGACCGATATAGCCAACATCCTGGCAGACAGGTTCAGTGCAAACTTCACCCCCCTCTCACCCCCAAAAGGGCCCATAACTATACCAGAGGAATGTAGTGCCCCTGAAATCACAGACACTCAGGTTAAAACAGCCCTCTCCAAAGCCAAAAACACAACATCAATGGGACTGGACGGTGTCCCAGGCTGTGTCCTACATGAGCTCAAAGATGAAGTAACCCCTCACCTAAACACACTGTTTAAACTCAGCCTCTCCACAGGCTACATGCCCACAGAGTGGTGCACAGCAATGGTTATTCCGCTCCACAAAGGTGGTGCCACAACGGACCCAGGAAACTATCGCCCTATAAGCCTGACTAGCTTGGTCTGCAAAGCTATGGAGTGCATCATCATGGATCTCATTAACAGAGACATTGGAAACCTCCAAACACTGGACCCAACCCAGTTCAGCTTTGTTAAGGGCAGATCATGCCTCTTAAACCTGGTGGACTTCTTTGAGACAGTTACCAAGGCTATAGATGAGGGAAAGGTGGTCCACGCAGCCTACCTTGACCTCGCAAAGGCCTTCGACACCATTCCCCACTCAGGTATTATAGACAAGCTCACCAGCCTGAACATAAACCCCTATGTCACGAGATGGGTTGCCAACTGGATCACGGACAGAACCCACATGGTAAGAGTTGCAGGAGCTAGGTCTGAATCTAAACCGGTTACAAGTGGCATTCCTCAGGGCTCAGTCCTAGGACCCCTCCTGTTTGGCATAGATTTCTCAGAGGTACAGGCAAGCACAGGAGGACTATGGCTCACCAAGTTCGCAGAGGACTGCAAACTAGGGGCTATAATTGACTCTCCGGCTGACACAGACATCCTCCAAAAGGGTCTCACTGAGACAGATATCTGGTGTCAAAACCATGGTCTCAAGCTAAATGCCAAAAAGTGCATAGTCATCCCCTTTGGAAAAAACAAAGTACCCACAAACTACCACGTAGGTGATAGCCCCCTAAATACGGAAGACATAATAAGGGATCTGGGGACCCAAGTAGACAGTAACCTCTCCTTTGATAATCACATTGCCAAAGTTGTTATAAAATCCTTCTATGTGGCCCACATAATCACAAAAGGGTTTGCATCCAGATCGAAAGAGGTCATTGGGCCCCTCTACGCATCACTCATCAGACCCATCATAGAGTACAATGCCCCATTTGGGATGTACCTTACAAGACACCTGCAACAACTGGAAAGACCACTGAAGTTCCTCACTAAGAGGATCACTGGCCTCAAGCAGATGCCCTATGCAACTCGACTGTAGAAACTCCAGCTGTACTCGGTTGCATACTACCTACTCAGGTGATCTCTGCCTGACATACAAGGCCGTGTCCAACCCAGAACTGATGAACATGCTCCACCTAAAGAAAACCATATCCCCTTGAGCCACATGCTCCAGGGATCTAAGCCTCACCACAACAATAAATAGGATGTGCTGGAGGGATAGATTCCTGTCCCAGAGACTTCCAGTGCTCTGGAATAAGATTCCAATCTACATTAGGCAGAGCTCCTCTCTAACCCTCTCAAGAGAAACCTTGATGAGTGGATGGGAAACAGAAAGTTTACCTCAGGGATCACTTCAATGGCTCTGCTGGACAGAGGCACAGGGAACTAATCTAAGGTGGCAGCGAAAGCCAACACATTCTGTCTAGGCTTATAAATGCCTTTGGGCAGATAGCCTAGTACCTACCTATGAACCTAACCTGTAATATTGAGGTGACAAACATGTAAATGTTTCATGGTAATGTCATGATTTCAAAGTTCAGATCTAGAGAGTATTACATCTATGTGAAAGTAGGAATACTTAATGTCAACATTTTACTTGTATAAGGACATAAAGTTGAGAAATTCTCACACTGATTCATAAAATCTGTCTATCTATCTATCTATCTATCTATCTATCTATCTATCTATCTATCTATCTATCTATCTATCCTATCTATCTATCTATCTATCTTTCTGCAGGTTCATAGGTTACTAAGTTAATGACCACTAGGGCCCTTAAAAGCCTAGCTGCACACCCCAAACCATTTGGGTCCCAGTATCATGGGCGTCTATATGGGAATGGGGCATGTTAGTAGGGAGGTAACTTAGGATTTGTAGGGGGATGTATTAGTTAGGATAATACTTTTTTTATTTACAGCCTCTGTCCATAAGGGACATGGGGGCCAGACCAGGGGTAAATTTATTATTTCCTATCCAATTGTCAAGGTTTCATTTGAATAGGGTCATGGATGAACTCTGTTTTACAATGATAAGGAGTCTATTTCATAGTGCCGGGATCCTTTGGGGCACATACCGGTATCTCCAGCATATTCTGTTTAAGTCGCACACAAAATTCATATCCCTGTATCTAGTGTTTCTGGCACTGTTTGTCATGCGCATGTGCAATGATCCAGCAGGGCTGGGTCTGACAAAGCCCTGTAAGCCAGTCATAAATCCCCTGTCAGCAGCCTTGTAGGAAACTGACCACAGAGACAAAATCTTTTGGTGATCAGTGTATGACAGGGTATTCATGTCTTGAGTTCTCCTGGTGAGAAACCTTTGTGGGTGTTGCAACTGTTGCAAGTGTCTGGTTAGATACATGCCAAAGGGGGCATTGTATTCAGTGATAGGTCCGATAAGGGCCAAGTCGAGTGGTACTATTACTTCCTTGGACCTGGATGCCTTTAGGTGGATTTGGGAAGGTTTCTTTTAAACACCTCAGCAGAAGACAGTCAGTGTGTTTGTGTGTGTGTGTGTGTGTGTGTGTGTGTGTGTGTGTGTGTGTGTGTGTGTGTGTGTGTGTGTGGTGAGCGGTGTGTGCAAGAGATGTAATGTGGGTATTTCTGACAACCTCATTTGTATATGAGAATTTTGCTTCCAAGGAAGTTATATATTTACATCTCTCATGTATAGTGTTATTTTCTTTAATGTTAACTGGTTGTCTGAGACCATGAGACAATGCTACATTACCATAGAATGCCAAAAAAATCTATCAAGCTGGCCACAGAGACATTTGGAAATTTCATATCCATGTTGTCCGGCCTTGTAAAAGGGTGGAGTATTTAGGATTAAGGATTTGGTTTTAAAAAGGGATCTCCTAGGGTAGTTTTGGAGTCAAGGGCAAGATTTTATATAGTGCTAGGATATGGTAGTGCTATTCCATGTGCAAGCTAGCTGTGCCATGCTTAATTCCACACAATGCCACACCATTGACAGGTTTCAGACCTAATCCTAACCTTATAGGGACATTTTACTGTTTAGCTGTTTGCTACTATGCAGGGCACTGCTAACCCATGCTGCTCACAGGTCAGCTCTGTGCAAACCTGCCTGATTTATAGCAGAGAAAAAAAAACAGACTCCTGTGCCCTCTAGTCAATAAACAACCAATCTTTGAGCTTTCGGGAGTGATTAACGTCTGAGAGAGACCAAGCAAATACTTTCTGACACAAGAATGATAATTCTGGAATTTTTTAATGTAAAAGAACAGCAAAATCAGCTCTCAAGTACAGATTAAACAACAAACAACAAACAACTATCAAACAACTCAGTCCCTTCGGCAAAACAATTTGGAGACAAAGAGAACTAGAAAAGCCAGCAAAACAGAGAAATTACTATGTTTGCCACATAATGAGATAAATGCTTTAAAATGGCTCAAAAATGGTAGCGATCACTGTATGCAGCAAATACAAGTGTATATACATACATACATACATATAAAAATTTCAAGCATGGGCATTAATGCCCATATTGTTTGTCAATATACCAAAACACTTGTTCCCATAATAATTGCCCAGGGTATTCTTAAAAATATCTAAACCAGTACTTGCTTTAATGTAATTTAGTAGTCTGTTCTATGGATGAGCTACTCTCTCAGAGAATCAGTTGGTACACTTCTCATGCTTATAGAATCTTCTACATATGTAGGTTGTCTGATGATTCTCTGCTACTTTTTTGATAACCCCAAACATTCCCAGAGGTACTTGTCTCTAAATGTCCTATATACCTAAATAATATCTCCTCTTAGATATCTATGAGACACTGTACAAGTTCAAATATTTTAGTCTTTAATACTAACTTAAATTTTCATATCCAAGGATGCTCTTGGTATATTTCTGCTGTATTCTTCCCAGTTTACTCATGCTTGCTTTCTTGTAAGGTTTCTATACTGTTATTCCATACTCAAGTTTAGGTCTAATGTAACTAACAAACAATTACTTCATCATTTATGATTTCCTAGACTTTATAATTTTTATATGACCTATAGTTCTATAACTATCATTAACAAATTGGTTGATATGATTAGAAAAACTTATAGCTGGATCTACCCATATACCCAGGTCCTTAAATGAATCAGCAGATTCAATCACTGTGTGCTGTATTAAATGTTCACCTTTTAAGTTATGTCTTCCAAATCTCGTATGTTTAGTTTTTTATGTATTTATCAGCATATTATTCTCCTGTGCCCAAATGGTCAATTTAGTCAAGTTCTTTTGCAGACATGCCTTATCAGTCACACATGTAATCAGTTTACCCAATTTCAGGTCATCTGCATATAGACTGTAGAACATCTCATATGAAAAAAGTTAAGTCTGAAAGATACAATCTAAACAAGTAAGGGCCTGGGACAGAGCCCTGTGGGACACCCTGACTGCAACCAAGAATTTCACCTGCCCAGTTGCTGTATGATACTTGCTATGTCCTATTTGTAAGCCATGCAGTGATCTGTCTTGTCAAGAGTACATCAATACCTGTGTTGTTCTAATTTATTGATCAGTGTTTTGTGTATGACCCTGTCAAATTCTTCGTCTTCTTTCAGCTTTTTCCGGTTAGGGGTCGCCACAGCGGATAACCTGTCCGCTCATGATTGGCAGTGGAGTTTTACGGTGTTGAGTTGCCAGCCCGGCGCCCAACCTTCCACATGCATGCACTCACACCTAGGACCAATTTAGAGTGTCCAGTCCACCTACAGCATGTCTTTAGGATGTGGGAGGAAACCAGAGCACCTGGAGGAAACCCACGCAACCACAGGGAGGACATACAGACTCTGTCAAATGCTGAAGTTAAATCTATATAAATTACATCAAAGCCCAATTTTTCATTCATAGCTGTTATTATATTGGTATAGAACATCATGTTACAGGTGGTAATAGATCTATTTTCAACATATGCATGCTGTTATATGGTTTCAAGTCCCAACCTATACAATTCTGATAATAATGCATCCAATATTACCTTCTCCATTATTTTTCCACAGCATGAAAGTAGATTTAAGGGTCTTTATGTCTCTGGGTTTGTAGTACTGCTGTTTTAATTAAAGACAGATTTAATAAGTGCATGTCTCCAATCCTGCGGAATCTCCCCATATTTATATGACCTAGTGAATAATAAATATAATGGTACTGTAATTTAATGTTGAAGTGTTCTCAGGTCATTGTTACTAATTCTGTCTCCTCCCTGTGGTTTGTTTACATCCAGTTTGCACAGTTCTTTTTCAATATAATCTAATCTGATTTCAGTATCTGAGGTTACTTGGATGTCAGTAGGACAACTTATCAACCCCTTTGTGCAGCCAACTGTTTTGTATAAGATTTTGTAACTATATCTATGATCTGTTGTTTCTGAGAATAAATTTTAGATTCTGACACAATTTATCAATTTGTATGTCTTTACTCTTTCCACATCTTGTGTATCTATAAAAAGGTTTCCTATTATGTTCAATATCTTTATATAAATTTTCTTCAAATTTTTCTTGACCTTGTCTCACAGTGTGCTTAATTTGTTTGCCCAGCTTGTTTATTTCAGTTTTCAAAGCTGTAGTTTTACCTCTCTTCCTTTTCTTATATTTTTGTCTCTCTTCTTAATCAGATGTCTTATTATGGAAATATATTTCTTTAATGTTGTATTCCTAGATGCTGATGATAAACATTTTTTTTGCACTTAATTTCTCTTTCAAAACTTTCCACATTCTGTCTGCAGTTTTCCCACTGATCACATCACTCCAGTTAGTTTTACATATTGACTACTTTGCTTCCATACAATATGTAATTAAGCTTCAGTGCATTGGTTTAAGATTTCAGTTTGACAGAATTATCTAGCAACAAGTTAACCTTTATAACCCCATGATCACTGCACATCACCGGTGGTAAAACTTGAAGTAATAGTAATTTCTTTAGAAACAAAACAATCCCCGGGATTCATGAAGCTTGCGCCAGGCGCAGGAGTAGCGTCGGCGATCTAACGCCAAATATGGCCACCGAGTGATCCAGGTACGAGCTGTTTCCACGTGCACTACCAGCATACACCAGAGCTGCACAGCTCCTGGCCCATGTATGCTAATTACCCCATGCGCAGCAGTGTAGCATGCAAATGAAGATATATAGCGATTCATGAAATGGTGCAGTATGAAGAAATGTAAACCAAAAAAACGGTTTACATTTTTTCAAACATAAAATTGGAGCCATGAAAGCGGACCAAACTTACGTATTATAATGTTAATATATGCCAATGGCTAAATATATAGCCAATGGCATAAAAAACATGCACAACACATAAAAAATAACATTTAATGTCATGGCCACACTAACGCAAAGTAAAATCGCAGTGCATCGGTGCACACACGGGATCACAATGAAAATATATTTAGATGTCATAAAACTGCAATGTAACACAATTCATGAATTCCCCATAATAGTCAATGGCATGCATGCTACACCACAACCATGGCGCAAGGGTTGCTAAGGGTCTGTGACAGTGTTCTGTGCGGTAACTAGGAATTAGTAGTCAATGCCATGCAAATGAGTCAAGTAATACTGAATCGCAAAATCCCCGCCGGTGTAAGGATGTACCACACAGCATAGCCATACAACACCGAGGTGTGGTCTGGAGGTAAACATGACATCAAAAGAGGGGTGCGCCACCATCGCTGTAAGCACATTGGAGCATTGCTAATCTGGGTTGCCTGTTGCTAAGCAAAGCCACAGGATAGGGATGTGGAAGTAGCCATAGCTTTGCTTAGCTAAGAGCACACAAGGTAACTGAAAGTGCATTTGAATGTGGATGAAAATGCGCTCGAAACCCAGTAAACGGCTGTGTGCAGCGCACACCATAACTGAAACAGGAAGGATACAGGAAGACAATAAGGAAATGCTGCGGCATGGTAATTGGAGTACAAATGAGTAATTAACACCTAGGAACTCACAGTGGGCCATTGACAACAGCTAACAAGGCTGCTAGCAGCTACCTGCAGAACAGGAAAGGGGAGGTGCCGTACTGCAAAAAAAAAGAGAACTGTCATAGCAGAACAAAGCAAACTTGCAGTAGATCAGCTACATAACACATTTCGCAACACAATCCTGGATTGGGAAAGTACAAAACAAGAAAGCAGGCAGCTGGATGGATGCCTGACAATGGGAGGGGAATGGGTTGAAAAGTGAAGTAAAGGGCAATAGTTGAATCATGGCAGCCAAGCGTAAGTCAGCACCAAAGGCCCTACAATAGCAGTACCTGCTGTAAAACCCATAATTAAGATACCCTGCAGCTGGAATTGCACATACACACCCAATTACACCAGCATCATCCATTGCACAATAGTATAAGGTGTGAAAGCCCCACACACACACTTGTGTATTCCCAGACACTCTGCACCATTGGTGTATACAGATGGGGAACTTTTAATATGTACATGTTAGGGGCTGCCATAGCTTTGATTCACCAGCATGTGTTGGAGACTGACGGTGGTGTGGAGGATGATGCTGACAACCATCTCAGGCACCGGAGGAGGAGAAGAGTGTTCAGACCCAGGGTAACCTACCAGGGGCTACATGATCTGGAGATAGTAGAGCATTACAGGGTGGACAGGGACACCATACAGCAACTTGTTGAGCTGTGCTGGCCACATCTCAGAGCCAGAAATAACAGAGGGGAACCCATCCCAGTGGACACGAAGGTATGTGTAAGCTTGAGAATACTAGCCACAGGTACCTTTCAAAGGCCAACTGGGGATATCATGAGGATCTCACAGGCATCAGCATCCAGGGTACTCCACCAGTTCCTGGATGCCATGTTACCACATGCCAATGAGCACATATACTTCCCCCGAACGCAGGAGGAGTTGGCCAGCAATATGCGTCTCTTCCACCATGTGGCAGACTACCCAGAGGTACTGGGTGCAATAGACTGCATGCACATACACATCAAGACACCACCCGGTGAGCAGGGTAGGCGCTACATAAACCACAAGGGATACCCCTCCATCAACTGCCAGGTCATGTGCAATGCCCAGGGCATTATCATGGATGTGTGTGCTGGCAGCCCTGGAAGCTATCACGACTCCCACATCTGGCATGCCTCACAGCTGTATCAGGTATTTGCCAGGGGACATCCCATATGGCCACCTGGTGGGGGATGCTGGCTATGCACTGGAACCGTGGATGATGACTCCCATCAGAAATGCACACACAGCCATGCAAGAATGCCATAATGAGGCACACGCAGAAACCAGAATCATCATAGAGTGCATGTTTGGGATGCTGAAATCATGGTTCCATTGCTTGGACATATCTGGTGGAGCCTTGCAGTACTCTCCAGGCACATGTGCCCACATCTTCATAGTATGTGCCATGCTACACAATATGATCCTGCAGAAACAGCTGCAGCAGGGACAGAATGGTGAAGGCCCTCACAGCCCACCACCATTGCCAAGGGCCCCACAGGCACAGAGGGACTCAGACCATGAACACCCTGTGCCAGCCCCAGTAGGCAGATGGAGGCATGCCCAGTATGCCCATGCCTTGGCAAAGAGGGAATGTATAGCACACACACTGACAGTGTAGGCACTTATGGACTGACACCCTTCTCCACCTGCACACACAGCAAACATGGATGGCACACACACACGACCACCTGTAAATTGTCATGTATAGGTGGTCTACTGTGTGCATCCTACATAGGTAGCCCTCAACTATTGTACACACAACTGCCATTGGCACAAGGTAAGTCAATACCTGAACAGTAAATTAAGCTATCAGCATGTGTCCATACTGTATGTATAGGTTCATAGATACATAGGTAGGTACATGCCTAACTGCCCGAGGCCACTCATAAGCATAGCCAAAAAGTGTCTGCTGTCGCCACCCCATTGATTAACTAACTGTCCCTCTGTGGAGCAGAGCCAATTGTGGGATCCCTGGGGTGTATCCACTGTTCCCCACCCACTCTGCAAGGATTCCCTGGAGTGTTAGTGAGGGTTTTTGTATAATGTAATCAGGGATGTAGTTCCAAATAATGGGGAGTACCCGTGACAGGAATCTGTCACTCCAGCATCTTCCAGTTATGGTTGTGGCAAGGTGTAGCTCATTACAGTGTGTGGCTCACTGTGACATGGATGCCCATAGGTGGAGCATATCCATTAAGCCTGACTTGGACATGGCTTTGTTGGCCAGCAAATATCATCCCTGAGTAAATGAGATGCCACTGAGTAATGCATGATTTTAAGCAGTCTGGCAACATAGGACACATGTCTGAGGGCATTATCCCTCTATGTGAGGTATGTTCGTGGCCCTTCCAGCTGTCAGATGTGTCTTCTGAGGTACATCCAAAATGGGTTATCATACTCGATGATGCGATTGATGACTGATGAGTAAAGGGGCACAATAACCTAAGTTTGTTTAGATGTGAACCCTTAAGTAATCAGATGGCCTACATAGATGGATGTCCTAACTACTTTGCACATATGACTGTCAAAGGAGAGATCACTATGTAATGTAGTCCCCACATACCCATTACGTCATCTGAATTATACTGTCTGCCACTCATGTGTTAATATGTGTGTGTGTAGTTTCCCAAAATGGAATGACCATGCAGTATGTGGCCTTTAGCTGGAGGCCATCACTCTGACACCCTGTGTTGGTCTATGTGAGGCCCCTTGAAGGACGTCTCTGACAGCTGGACTGTCAGTTATGGCTCCCAGTCTGCAGTAATCACCAAACATGGCCTGCTGTAGTCCACCTGTGTTAGCCCATACCTCTGAGAAGTATATGGCAAACAGTAGGGGTCCCAGGACTGAGTCCTGTGGGACACCAGTTGTGACTGGTCAAGAGTTGGACCTGGAGGCTGCTAGGCTTACCATGTGGGTTCTGTGTGTAAGCCTGTTGGCAAACCAACCTGTGATGTATGGGTGTATGTACTGGCTGGTGAGTGTAGAAATAATACCTGAGTGGGGAATGGTGTCAAAACCCTTGGCGAGGTCCAGGTAGTATGTGTGAACTACCACACCCCACACCTAAAGTCTAGGTGGCTGTAAGATGTCAAACTGGTTCAGTAGGCATGATCTGCACTCAATCAAGGTGACCTGGGTTGGGTCAAGTGTCTGGAGGTTACCATTGTCTATGTTCATGAGTGCCATGAGGATGCACTCCATAGCCGTGCAGATCAGGCTACTCAGGCCTATGGGGTGGTAGTTACTATGGTCAGTTGTGTCACCACCTTGGTGGAGTGTAATAGCTGTTGCCATGCACCAGTGAATGGCCATGTAGCCTGTGTAGAGGCTGATGGTGAATTGTTAAATTAGGCGGGGGCCACTTTGTCTTGTAGTGTCTGCAGGATGCAGTCTGGGACACCATCTGCCTCCATTGATGCTCTGTCATGCCATTTGAAAGGGCCATTACCACCTGTATGTCACAGATGTCTGGGATACTGTACATTTTGGGTATTGTTGTGGGCCCAGTAGGGGGTGAAGCTTGCTCTGAATGTATCATCAAGTGTGTTGGTGATATCAGTAGGGTCAGTATATTCAGTGCAATATTGCACCAGCACAGTGCAAATCTGTGTGTTACTGCTTACATCCTTGACATAGCCAAAGAAGCCTTTGTGGTCATATTCCAAATCCATGCCTATTTACCTGTGGATGTCAGCCTTGGATGATTACATGAGTAACATAAGTATCTTGCTAATACTGGTCACGGACATCTGCATGTCTTGGGATTTGCTGTTGTTCTGGACTACTGTACTACTTCTGTTGTATAGCCTGTATAATGCAGGGGTTCAGCAGACTGGTGTCCTTGTGTAGGAGTAGCTAGTCCTGGTTTACCATTGATGGCATGACCCATACATCTTTGTAGGTGCTTATAGAGTGCATTCGTAATTCTGTCTGTATCTTGAGCAGTGTCATCCCTGAGTGTGGGGCTGTGAACCCTCCCACCTCTGTCATTAGTACTGTGGATTTAGCTGTAGGAAAGGTATTCACTGTGTGTTCCTTGTGTGGGGGAGATGGTTGGGAGTAGAAATCATCAGTGAATAGTTCATGGTCAGATCTAAACAGTGACCGGTTTACCTCTGCTGTAGTGCACCTGTTGCACATGTCAGTGATTACCACTTCTAGTATGTTTTCACCTCTCGTTAGTCCATCTACCAACTGATACAGGCCATATGAGGTGATAAATCCCAGGAAGTGCTGGGCCTGGAAGTGCATACTCGAGTAGGTTATCCAGTTAAGTGTAGGGTAGCTGACATTGATCAATAACAGGGTGTCTGGTAGGACTGTCATGTTTACCACTGTCTCCAGATAGTTGTAGTGGTGCTCCTGGGTCATGGAGGGTTATCTGTAGCAGCTCACAGTTTGCATTGCAGTCGTGGCTGATGTTAGCTGCAAATGGATGATCACAGAGGTATCATGCTGCCCCACTAACTTGGAGGTGTAGGTATCCCGATGAATATGGATACACCCCCTCCATGTCTGTGCCAGTCCATGTACAGTGGCTGAAATGTGTGTTATGGGTTGTAGTCTGGTAGTGCCGGTGTGCTCACAGGAGCCTTATACAGGTCCCAGTCACAGAACAGATGTAGATGTTGTCCATACTGAGGGGTGCTGTGAGTGCGTGCATGTTGTGAGTACTACCCCTGGTGTTGAGTAGCCTAACCCTCATTGGTTCCGCTATTGTGCAGTTCATGGAGGTGAGATCCACCTCTGAGACCTGCCTAAAAATGGCACCATGGGTGCGCCAATAGCCTTGGCCAGCATTCCAAAGCCTTAGGCTGACACATGCAAGTTGGTATGGCATTGTTGCAGGCATGTATCCCATCTGTGCTTGTGTCCCATCTTTCCTGTAGGTAACCTACTGGTAAGCAATACAAAGCCTGAAACCTATACATGTCCACTAGCTTCCAAGATAGGCTTTTGGTGTGATTATGTATCAGTAGTCTGTATGCTATTGCTGTACTTAACTGTTGTCTGACTACATGGTGAATGTACACTGTATATTGTGATCAGAAAACTCTGTATAATCACATATGATGTTGGAGATGGCCTGCACTGTAGAGGTTCACAGATAGGTAGTAGGCTATCTGCCCAAGGGCATTTAGAAGCATAGCTACAGTGTGGTGGCTTTACCTGCACCATTGATGAAGTAACTGAGCCTCTGTCAAGCATAGCCAATGAAGTGATTCCAGGCAGAGTTGCTGGAAGCTGTTGAAGACTGGTGTGCTGTAGGGTGATAGGGGCACATAGTGATCTCAAAAGGGCATGTTAACATGACAAACCAACAGCATTCAATTTCCCCAACAGGTCTTGCAGCTGTAGAACTGGAGTGGCTCCCCCACACCCTGGCTGTATGTGTCTGGGACACATGATCCCAGGGGTGTATATACTGTTGGCCAGTCACACATCAAGGTTTCCCCTGAAGTGTGTCAGTGAGTGGCTATGCCAAATGTAGTTAGGATGTTAATGTATAGTCTCCCAATTCATGTGTCATGTCGGTATTTTGAGAAGCTCACTGGGTGTGGGTGGCTCCGCCTGTTGTGTAGCCAAGCTTACACATAGGATTCATGGACATAGGAAATAGGCAGAAGGAACGTCAATGTCAATAGTGTAATGGCTACAGCATTTGCATAATATCTGTGCAGTCCTGGTTCAAATCCCAATAAAGTCAGAGATGATTTACATGTTACATAGTATACCTTAACCACAGCTTGCATATATAGGTAGTATTCCACAGAATAATAAACATTTGGAACACACAACCGCTGAAATGTGCATTAATCACCCTTGCACTACCAGTGCCTGCTCTGAGAGGTAAAATTACCACTGCCAGGATTAGAACACACAACCATGTACACAATCTTCACAATAACCTACCACTAAGCTACCTGAGATGTACCAATGGCAGTTGTGTATACTGACAGGTTAAAACACAAAAGGTAGGAATGTGTGGAAATAGGACAAACTGGCATGTACCCAATGAAAGGTGTATGCTATATATATATATATATATATATATATATATATATATATATATATATATATATATATATATATATATATAAATCAACATATATATATAGAGAGAGAGAGAGAGAGGAAGAGAGAGAGATATATGTCGATATATGGGGATATACATATATATGTAGATATATAGATAGGTTAACAACATCTACATAACCATGGAGGTACATATAAATGGGATACCTACCAAATACCGACTGCTTGACATACCGACGCACGTAATCACGAGGCTTAAAGTCTGAAAGACCACAGTACCGAAACACCAGAAGCACGAGGTTTAAAATCCCGATGTTAAGGGACATTTAGTCAGTGCTTCTGGTGTTGCGGTTCAGGTAGGTTACTGTGTGTAAGTGTGTTTCTGAGGGCTGTAGTGTGTGTAAGTGTGTGTTCTGAGTGTGGTGTGTGTTCCTGGGGGACTGTAATGTGTGGGTGTGGGTTTGCTTTGTGCATCTGTTTGTGTGATCTAGGAGGTAGAATATTAAAGTAGGGGGTGTGGGGCACAGACACCCACATGGGGGTGTAGGGGGGCTTGCCCACCTGCTCATACATAGTGTAGGATGGTTTGTTTGGATGTGGTGGGTAGCAGTGTGTCTGTGTGTGCGTGTGTGTGTTCCATGTTTGTGTTACTTTTGCAAGTTACTGTCGCTGTCGGTAATGTGGGGTATGGGAGTCTGGGCCCGGTACTGTGGAAGTCAGAATTGTGTGGTTTCAGGATTCCATAGGTATCCTGTATACAGCAGTTGAAGTGTTCATATATGAGTATAACATGGACCATAGCAATCACACATTCCGCCATGACCAAACTTTATGAACAAAGGATATGGAGAGTATATGCCTATACACTATTACAAATATGTGCTATGGACATGAGCCAATGATAGGGTTACCACCTGTCCCACTTTGTGAGGGACAGTCCCTCTTTGGGCGGTTGTGTCCTGACCAAAAATATTAAACGTGGCAAATGTCCTGAGATTGTAGGACATAATTATGTCCCATATGTAATGTAATAGTTGCATACAATAGTTCTTTCTGTATCTAAAATACCTACATGTTACAAGAAACAGGATAAGCAACTAAACTGCTACAAGAATAAGCTTATATTTAGGCAAAAAAGGAAAGTTCTATCCCTTGTACTGACCGTGGGTTTGTGTCGGCCTGTAAAATCTGATGTGTGTCCTGAAAATGTCCCACTATGGCCATTTGAAAAGGTGGCAACCCTAGCCAAAGAGGGTCAGTCACCAACACAACTCCAATGACTGCAAATACCTATGACAGAAATACACAGCTTTCATGTAGCAACACTTTATTACATTCCGATGTATTGCCGAAAGGATTCAAGGACTAACATCACCTGCATGCTATACAGGAACCAATTAACAGTGCCTTAATGAATCAGCCTGCAATTACCATAGTATTAGTCCACTAAAGGATAGGTGTTCAAATAGGGAAGGAACCCTCACGCACATATCGATTATGTATAAAAGCAGTTCCTACACACCTGCATCTGCTATGTACACCCACCAACATCACCCCACACCCAAACAAATTACAATACAAACTGTAATAACATCACAAATCATTCACTCACTGTACGACATCTGCAGAAGCCTTAACATACCTTGTCAGAGACACACTAACATGGCCCTATGTGAAATAGTTGCTGTTATACAATGGAACAGCTGCTGATGTTACAGGGTTTGTTTGCACTAATCCCATTTCAGAGGGTTGTGTGTACACCGGGAAGTGTTACCAATTACTGATTAACAGCACAGTATGATACACATGTACACCAAACCAAGGATGTCTGGTGAGCACACTGTAAACCACCTAACAGTTCATGCATAGCCATACAGCCTTGAGCTGCCCAAACATCCTTGCCAGACTGAAACATCTGCAGAAGTATCAGGTACAAACAAACCCTGCATAAGTAGCAATGTTCTGAAATATAACAGCTGTACTCACATGTAGAACAACATCTTCTAGCCATTACACACAATCCACGGGAGTCATGAAGCTAATATATCTCTGTCTGTCTCCATATAGCTGTTGAAATACATCACAAACAACACATCCAGGCTGTCTTCCTCGAAAGTAAGGCAAACGGACAATGCCCAAGTGGAGTACTCAATTATACACCACTGTTGCCATGGTATTGGCTAATGGAGTAGCTGCACAGCTGATGTGCATCTAATTAACTACTTTGGAACACCAATTGGTGGTCAGGATAGCACATGTTACCGATATTTAACTATAAAAGGATGGCTTATCACACATTCAAACCATCTGTATATACCAGCAGAATGTTACAAAGAAGATTGAAACACAAACTGAAAAGGATTGAATTAACAGTCAACGACACCTCGGGTTACTAATAAGGTATGTAGAACACTCAGTATGTCTGTGTATGTAGTACCTGTTCTGTAATATTTAAAGTGTATGCAATCCATATAGTGGAAACAGTTATCTTGTAGTGATGTATTGTTGAGCATAGTAATGCTTGTAGTATTTATGTGTGTACTGCTGTAGGTCACAAGGCAAACACTGCATACACCACAAGGGATGCTATATAAGGGCTTTGAACCCAAATATTCCTCACCAGCCGCTGTCAGTGGCAGGGCTGGTCCAACAAGTATGTGCTATAACAGGGATAGTATATGTTGATATATTGTAACAGTAGGCATATGTATGGGTGTATTACTGAGAATAACATGTTGAAGGTTGGCCCACTGTGCAATTATGATTTGCATTGTGGGATATTGTGCCAATAACTGTGTAATGTACAGTATTGTAGGCAGATATGTATTACAAGTTACATAGCATTACTGTTATGTTAGGCAAACATTAGTTATGTCTATTGGCATTTACAATACACAATAACAGGATACATATGACTTGTAGTCACCCGACAGTTTATCAGCATGATAGCAAAGTAAAATGGAAGAGCTAGTTAACTATCCATGCACATAAGACATGTAATAAGTGCAAAGGTAGGTACTAGGCTGTCTGCCCAAGGGTATTTATAAGCCTAGCTAGAGTGTGTTGGCTTCCGCCACCCCTTAGGTTAGTTCCCTGTGCCTCTGAATGGCAGAGCCATTAGTTCCCTGTGCCTCTGTCCAGCAGAGCCACTGCAGTGATCCCTGAGGTACATGTCTGTCTCCCATCCACCCATCAAGGTTTCCCTTGAAGAGTGCTAGTGAGGGGCCCTGCCTGATGTACATTGGAATCATGTTCCAAAGCATGGGGAGTCTCTGGGTCAGGAATCTATCCATCCAGCACATCCTAGTCATCATTGTGGTTAGGTGTATATCCCTAGAGCATGTGGCTCTCAGGGGCTTCTGTTTAGGTGGAGCATATCCAGCAATACTGGGTTGGACATGGGCCTTGTATGTCAAGCAGAGATCACCTGTGAGTATGCGGTATGCAACCGAGTACAGCTGGAGTTTCTTAGGTTGGGCTGCATAGGTCATCTGTTTGAGGTCAGTAATCCTCTTGGTGTGGTACTGTTGTGGTCTTCCAAGCTGTTGCAGTTGTCTTGTAAGGTACATCCCAAATGGGGTGTTGTATCCTTTAATGGGTCTAATAAGTCATGAGTAGAGAGGCACAATGGCCTCCTTTGTTCTGGATGCAAACCCATTAGAGATTAGGGGGGCCACGTAGAAGGATATTCTAACCACCTTGTCATTATGGGTATCGAAGGAGAGATTGCTATCTACTGGGGTTCCCAGATCCCTTATTACCTTTTCTGTATGTAGGGGACTAGCACCTATGTGGTAGTCCATGGGTAATTAGTTATATCCAAAGGGGATGACTATGCACTTTTTGGCATTCAGCTTGAGGCCATGATATTGACACCAGGTATCCGTCTCAGTGCGACCCTTCTGGAGGGTGTCTGTATCAGCTGGGGAAACAATTATGGCCCCTAGTTTGCAGTCATCTGCAAACCTTTTCAGCCAAAGCCCTCCTGTGCTTGCCTGTACATCAGAGAAGTATATACCGAACATGAGGGGTCCTAGGACTGAGCCCTGGGGGATGCCACTTGTAACTGGTATACAGTCGGACCTAGGGTATGCAACTCCCACTGTGTGGGTTCTGTCCATGAGCCACTTTGCAAACCATCACATGACATAGGGGTTAATGTTCAGGTGGATGGGTATGTCGATAATACCAGAATGGGGAATGGTGTTGAAAGCCTTTGAGAGATCAAGGTAGGCTGTGTGGACCTCCTTACCCTCATCTAATGCCTTGGTAACTGTCTCTAAGAAGTCCACCAGGTTTAGGAGGCATGGTCTGCCCTTAACAAAGCCAAACTGGGAGGGGTCAAAGGTTTGGAGGTACCCAATGTCTCTGTGACTGAGATCCATGATGATGTGCTCCATAGCCTTGCAGACCAGGCTAGTCAGGCCTATAGGGCAATAGGTCCCATGGTCCATTGTGGTGCCACCTTTGTGGAGTGGGATAACTGTTGCTGTGTGCCATTCAGGGGGCACAAAGCCTGATGTGAGGCTATTATTGAACATGGTGCATAGGTGGGGAGCCAGTACATTCTGAAGTTCATGTAAAATGCAGCCTGGGATGTTGTCCGGTCCCATGGATGCTGTGATATTGGCTTTAGAGTGTGCAGCTTTTACCTGCATAGTTGTGATTACAGGGACTCTGCACTCTTCCTGTATAGATATGGGCCCTTTAGGGGGTGAGAGGGGGGAAAGGTAGCACTGAACCTATCTGCCAGGATGTTGGCAATATCAGTTGGTTCTGTAATGTTCGTGCCTTTGTGCTGTAACTCAGAGCAGATCTGGGTGTTGACATTGAGATATTTGACATAGCTATAGAATGCTTTGTGGTTGTCATTGGAATTAGTGGTGGTTTTGTTTCCATAGCTAGCTTTGGAGGATCTTATAAGGGATCTCACCTTCTTACTGAGGCTGACCAGGGAGCTCCTCCATGCATGGGATTGTACTCTCTTTTGCAACAGTGTCTTCCTTCTGTTGTACAGTTTGTTTATGGCAGGGGACCACCAGATTGGCTTCCTTAATTAGGAGTATAGCATCTTGGTTCTGTTTGGGATAGCACGATCCATGCACTCGTGTAAGTGCTTATAGAGTGCATTTGTGTAGGATTCAGCAGTTGTAACTGTATTGTCCATCTGCATGGGTGTCATGAAGTTCACCACATCTGTCTTAAGAAGCATGAAGTTGGCTTTGTAGACATATTATACTGTGGTTCCCTTAATGGGGGGGGGGGGATGTGGATATCAAGGGTGTTCAGCTTATGGTCGGATCGGACCAACGAGGAGTTGACTTCAGGTGTGGAACACTGGTCACTCATGTTGGTAATGCCTAGGTCTAGGATATTGTTGCCCTGGTGGGTGTGTGGATAAGTTGATCCAGGGCATTGGTGTTTATGAATTCCAGAAAGCGTTGAGCTAATGAGTTGGTACATGAGTAGTTTTCCCAGTTAATGGTGGGGTAGATTCAGTGAGACTATGTGATGAGTGTGGTGTGGTGTGAATGTTTACCTTCTCCACATGACTGTCAGGGTCAGTCTTGGTTGGAGAGAGCTTTACCTCCAGTTTGGCTAGATAAGTGCATCTCTCACAGGTTGTAGTGTTGGGTGGTAGGTGGAGAGGGTTGTCTGTGTACATGAGGCAATGTCTACATTGCCTCAAGATGTCCAGATTCATCAGATAGACAGGAGAGAACACTGGCAGCTGACCCTTGGACATGCCTGAATATAAAACTAATTTCCCCTAGATAAGTGAAGAAAGTGAGTACAAGAGCTATTTTACTCTAAGCAAGTGAGAAAAGTATGTACAAAACCTGTTTACCTCTAGGTAATGAGGAAGATTGAGTGCTATAGTAATTAGTAGCTTACATAGTGCTTACAAGTTCTGAACAAGTGCTGAGCATGAATAAGCAATCCAGATAGGGTCTTGGATAACATAAACACACTGTCCCCCCAACAGGTACACAATCATATATCCATGTACACCACAGAGCCCCTGTACCCACAACTATGCAGGTACAAGCTGCACTCAGGCTGCATGGGACCTGTCCACATCCCAGGTTGTATCATACACATATGGCAAAACAAGTTGCTCTCCACATACACATCATGTAAAACATAGCTTCATGTCAGGCTGTGTACACACTGAATGGTGCACACCAACAGGTATCACAACCCACAAAGGGGAGACACCACTGATAATGGGAAGTACTGCACTACTACCCTGCTGAGTCTGGTCTGAAAGGCCATGAACCTTGATCAAATTATTTGATGTCAGCAGTACAGATGTAGATGACAGTAAGGTTGATTTCACACTGCATATCATAACCTTGCCAGGTCATAGGACATCATCACCCATACTGTGTTCCACCTACACTCAGTATACTAGATGTACATTCCTATGTCACAGGAGTGTTTTGCAATGGGACTGCTGGCAGAACCAACACTACAGAAGGTGTCTGAATAATACATGCACATCACACCAGTGCCAGCTACAGTAAGACAGGGTTAATTAATTGTACTCCCCCTCATTGTAGTCCATACCACACAGACTAACAGAAGGCATCTGCCTATTGAAGTATGCAAATGACTATGACCTAGGAGCAATAGCTGACTCAGAGTGTTGTGGACAACATACAGAAGGGGCTTTGTGGGTGAGGTGTGTGTGACATATGGCCACAATCTGACAGCTACATATTGCATTGTCACCCCTATGTTAATAACCCTGTACCCATGAACTACCACCTAGGCAGCGGTCAACATAATGGACACTGTGTGTAAGGGATGCAGCTGGGCAGTTGTCTTTCCTGTGATAGTTACATCACCACACCTGTCAGGTAGTCATATGTGGCAACCCTAATCATGACAGGGTGCCATCCATGAATATAGAGATCATTGTCCAGCCATACACAACACTCAAGTGACCCATATCAGATCACATATTTCCTTTAAGGGGTATTGGCCATGTTCAGATGGCCTACACCAGCCTTCCCATTCCCCATCTCCACTATGTAGCATGATGCATACCCTGAATAAATCCATGTCCAACCCAGTGATGTTGGACATGCTACATGTACACATCCTGATCTCAAACACATACTTCATGGACATCCACCTTCCTAGTACTAGGATCACCACATGCTGGACAGATCCTTGTCCCATACACTTTACATAGTCCTGCCATACTATGCATTCCTGTCCAGCAAAGCTGCACATCGCCCCCTCTCAGACATGGTGTGATGACCGCATGGTAAATGTATCATTAACCCTGTGGATCAGTTATGTGGCACTGCTCCACCTGGCCCCAGAGACCCACCTGTCAGCTACAGCTAGGTAACCTTTCATCCTAGATTCATACATGGCCCAGGGCATATAGCCTACTAGTTGACTTTGACTGTACATGCTATAGTTGATATCCATCCCTGCAAATACCATCTGGCTAGCCAGTGTCCCATGTGTATCACATGTGCAACACAGGTGATACATGGCAGGATGTTGAATTGCTGTACAGTGCCATGTAGATGTATATGGCAGAACACATACATGTAAAACCTTCCATGAGCAAGTCTGCAGGGTCACAGGTCATGTCCGTTAAGGCAGTGTAAGTCTTTATATGTGACATATACACAGCATCAAGGTCGACTGCATTAATGTGGACACATCCAGCCATGTGCTGATAGGTAGGAACACCAGTACAGGCAAACAGACATGCCCACATCAAGACAGCATCCACATGGAGTATGAGCAATGTAATCAGGTGACACACACACATATATGGTGATAATATCCACTCACCATTGAGTGTCACATGTGTGTGACACAAACATGTCAGTGGTGTCAGTGTCATGTAGATTTGCAAAGACAACTATTTAATCATAATAAATGTGATACACATGTATGTTCAGCTGTAGCTCTGTATGTCTCTGTGAGTTACTGTGACCTGTCTCCATCATTATGTCTTCCAGGTATGCCGCGTGCAAGGCTACCCCCTTATACCTGCTTGGAGGATGAGGCCCTCATCCCATACCTACATGACAATCATGATATCCTGTTCAGCCATGTGCCACAGGATGCACAGCAGCGGGATGCCCTGTGGATGGAACTTTGCAGGAGGGTTAATGATGTGGGTGGCCACAACCGCACATACCAGCAGGTGCGCAGACACTGTACAGACCTCATTAGATGGGTGAAACAGCATGCAAATGCAATCACCAGGGAACAAGGTGCAACAGGTGGTGGACCACCAACCCAGCCCCCACTCACATGTACCGAGGAGCTACTGGCCAACCTGGGGACACCTGCAGAACAACATCCACAAGCCTTAGCTGATATTGTGGAGGTGGGTGTCTCTCAACCACCGAGCCTGGAGTTGCTTGGTAAGTCACTACTGCACCTATAACAACTATATTCCATATAGTTGCATGTGTCACTGTACAATATGTAATGTAACATCATATGCAAGGCATGTATACACACATGCCGCATACTATAGTATGCTACTCTGTGTATGCACACATGTGCATACACCATAGTATAGTCTAATGTACTGGTGTATGTGTTAACATGCACATTGCACCCTGTAGCTATCATACAGGTGTGGATAATGCTCATACTGCTGTGTTACTCCTATTTAGGTACCTCTGGCATTCTGCTGTGACAGCAGCCCATTGCAGGTGAGACTGTTATTATTTATCAGGCATCTTAATGCACAGATCTATCTGCCATGTGGCCATTTACCACATGTACACATAATGTATGGTCCTGTCACAATATACAGGTCGGACCTGCAATGCATCACAATGGCTACCCATGTGCAACACTTGCAAACTATGTGAATCACCGACATGAATCCTCACAAACTGTCATTGCCAGATGTGTGGACAGCTGTGCATACAATGGTGGAGGTGCTGTTCACTGTAGGGACATGTACTACAGATCAGAACTACACATGTGGGGAATACAAACAGTACTACACAGTGAGCTGGAGTATGGCCAGCCCACAGGATTCACTGGTGTGGATCATAGCCCTGCTATGAATGTCACACAATGTGATGTGCTATCTTGACATGTCCATGACATCTAGTGGCCTGGCTGCAACACTGCCTAACTATCCTGAAAAACATATCCCACATACCAAACATACCACCCTTTGTCTGCATAACCCTGTTGTCAGTGGAGCATATGACATCTATGGGTGTATGTCATATGGGACAACACAGACATGTGAAATAGATGCCTGTCACAATAATTTGGCCAACACATGTACACACATGGCCATGGAGGATGGCCAGAGACATGAAGCAACACACACAGTAGACGTGATGTGCTTGTGTGTACACCCTGTCATACAATGGCTACACATGGTCCAACTATGGCCTTTGTGTAATGGTTATATTGCAGATGTGGAACACTAGACATCCTACAGGCCTGTGCACATCTTGTGTAGGCATGACATCAATCCACCACATAAGATGTGTTGAACATCTTGAGTGTGTCATGACATGACAGCAGTCACCTGTACAGTATCCACATCAGCCCACAGATACAGTACATTCCCCTTGCTGGTGTCGGACATCAATGTCATCCTTGCTCCTTGTGTGTGTGTGTGTGTGTGTGTGTGTGTGTGTGTGTGTGTGTGTGTGTGTGTGTGTGTGTGTGTGTGTGTGGTACACAGATGTCATGTGGGACATGGTGTACCGACGAGTTTGCCATGTCTGGCCATAGTTGCCAGGCAGCAGCAATATGGTTGCAGATGTGCAGGGGTGTCATCCGTATACCCTTCAGTGACCTGTGTCACACATTCCACATCATGGTTTAGTGTGTATACACCTCAGTGACGTGGGTCACATTCCACAGTATATATGTATTGTATCTGAACACAGTCATGGCTATGAACTGTGTCTGTAACTCACACTGTATAGCAATAGAGATGCCTCATGATTCCCTGCAATGGCCATGCACATCAGCTAAATGTGCAGTATATCTGTAGGGCAGACAGACAACACTGCATTGGGACACCATTACCCCACTGTATATTTGACAGGACACCATTGTGTTAAACATGTATGCATGTCATTGCACACATCAGCAGATCACATGTCATACTACATGTGATTGTCAAGGTCATATGCCACACATCAGGCAGGTGTACTGTTAACCTGTGCTGGTCTACATGGTGTAACACAGGGATGTATGCTAACTACTACTATGATTGTGTAATTTGCATGCCTTCTGCTATGACACATGCATGCTGTTGTGTGCAACCCAGGGATGTATGATAACTACCACTATTATTGTCTGTGCTGCATGCCATCTGCCGTATCACATGCATGTTGCATGCCTTCTGTCATATCACATGCATGTTGGGTGCCATAGTGTGTGTGTCTGTGTGTGTGTGTGTGTGTGTGTGTGTGTGTGTGTGTGTGTGTGTGTGTGTCTATTGTATAGATTGTAATGTACAGTTCTTGTCTGCCCCTCACAGGTGATGTAGGTGCATTGCCCTCCTGCGGTCCATCTGATGTTAGTGTCCCCACAGACTCTAGCAGTGATGATGAATGTATGATTGAGGCACAGGCAGGGTTGTCAGGGGCTGAATCTGTGCCATTGGTTGCCATTCCACCTATATCCCCCTCATCCCCGCACACAGATCCCATGCCTACACATACCCCATCACCAGTGGCCATAGAGGAAGGACAGTTGGCATGTGGTAGCTTGGAACAGGAAAGTGTGGGGGCTATGGAAGGTGTGCCTGCACACCATGGTGTCAGCCAACTGACTGGTGATGCCCCACACAGGCACGTGGCCAGTGCTGCTCATAGGAGGACCTCTGGCCAACATGCCCCTGCAAGACAGAGCGCAGCAGCTGGTGTCACCAGATGCATGTTTCAGGCTGTAATGGAGGCACAGGCATGTGCTGAATGGCACAACAGAGAAGATCAGAGGCTTCAGAGGGCTGCTGTCCATTCTTTAAACAACAACATCCAGGCAATGGTAAATGCTCAACAGCAGATTGCTGAAGCTTTGGATAGATGGTTGGGTGACATGGTTGGAGTCCTTGACCATGGCATGACAATCCGTGAGCATGAGCTGTCTGTGTTGGAACATCTGGTAGGAGTGAGGCATCGGGCATGTGGACGTAGGCCTGCTACATCACCTGTTTCAGGTCTACATGAATGAGCTACCTCACATGTCTGCTCCCATAGTGGCGGTAGCAGCAGCAGTGCAGCTGGTGCTGTGCTGTCCACACCATGACACAGCAGGCCATGTGCACATGGCCCTGGATGGTCCCAACAGGGACATGGTTCCAGTGGACAAGTGTCATCAGACAGTACCCAATCTGCACCTCTGCCTGGTAGTGCCCGTGCAACCCCTGGCAGGCACAGGTCACATGTCCATGGCCGGACACCGTGAACTGTAAAACCTGGCCTGTACAGTCTGCAGCTGTCAATAATACCCCTGTGTAGGCCAGACACATGCCAGAACTGTGTGCATACATACACGCACACACTGGAAACATATGTAGGGCACCGCAACACACACATGCATAACATCCACACATGCCCAATTAGATCAAAGGCCCTAACCCACACACATGATGTCATCCAATGGTGCAGCCTAGGCCTCTGGCAAACATTATCACCCTGTGCATATGATGATGCCTGTGCCACATCCCTGACATCCACACCATCGGTGCAGGGACATGCTCATATGGTCTGATGCACAGGGTGAACAGACTAGGAAGATAAGTGTAGTTTACAATTGTTGAGTACTGTTGACAGGCAGCAGACATACCATGTACTACAGGTGTACAATGCATTTCGTACTGTTAACAGTATGTGTCTTGTGTAACAACAGTAACTGCATGTTGGTCATGATGTTCTGCTTTCCTCCTTCAGGTCTAATTGCACGTGCCGGTGGATGTCAGTGTTTGCAGTTAGTGTCCCATATGTCAATGTGGACTACTCACAGGTATGTATGAATATACCAGCATGCACCTTGTAGCTGCCACATCACAGTGAGAATGTCCCATGTTCCAAACATGTCTACTGATCCAAGAGCATGATAGCTGTGTATTAAGCTACTGTGGCTACAGACGTGACATCCATACTGGGTGACATCACAGGTACAGTTACATGGAGTGGTGAGGTAAGAGAGCGGTCTAGCTGATTACAAGGGTAGAGGCCAGTGGGAAGTGTGATGCCTCATTGGGAAGCAGTAATACATGTTCCCATGACAGGATGCCAACACACAACTGCACCCACACACTCAGGTATTGACACACATGTATTCAGTGACACAGTAACACACCCACACACTCATGGATTCACTGACACAGTAACACACACTCACACACAGTTGCTACTGTTGAGGTGAGGACCCCTGCCTATGTGCAAATCATCATTACAGTACTGTGCACCTACATGATGTGCCACAGAGAATACACATGTACAGGTAGTCAGTATGGCCTAAGATCGGGGACATCAACACGGATAGTAGATTGCATCACCTGGATGGGGAGGGGTCTTATCAGTTCAGTATGGTAACATACATCCTCACTCCAGGGACCAGACAGCCATACACACACACACACACACACACACACACACACACACACACACACACACACACACACACACACACACACACTGTGGCATTCACTATTGAATACACCTATGTCACGCACATACAGATACCTCACATGTGTGAGATACATGCCCCTGCCTATGTCCTGCTTTCTACATTGCAGTCTGTACAGATGTCTACACTAGTGTACAGGAGAGTGAGTAACAATTGAGATGTATTCCCCACCATACGTGACATATATGGACACACACGCAACCACACATGCCAGTACTGTGAATCAAACACCTGCCTAGCTCATGATATGTATGACAGACTTACAGCAGTATTGCACATGTTACAAAGTGTACTGATGCTTCCTTTGGCAACAGTGCTGATATATGCACATGGGAGGTCTTAACTGTTACAGGTGTCAAGTGATTTACCTTCGGTGTCACCCTGACCGCTGTCTATGTTGTGTGTTATGTCCTTCAATTAATGAAACCATTGCTTACCGGTTACACAGGTTATTGTAGGACCACTTGTGACACACCTGTGAGCTGTCCTCAGCAAACATCCATCTGCAAAGATGCCCCACCACTTAGTTATTTCCACACATCTGTCCATACCTGAGGTACATCTTTCCATACATTCAGCATATCACCATATACAGTTGGCAATGTTGAGGCTGCATTGCAACTGCATGATGTACTAAGATACACGTCACCTGCATACATCAGCAACTGCACACGCATGGTATCTGAATGCACACCACTACATGTACATGTGTGTAGGTCCTACAATCCTGTCATTTGGGCATGTTTGTAGGCATTGCAATTGGTGGACATGTGTAATGACATACATGACACATGGACTGTTGTATGATATGATAGGTGTAATGGGTTACCTCTGTCAACATTGATATCACACCTTATGTACTGTTAGCATTCAGCAGCCATGGACCTACATTCCATGTGCATGTGTGTAATGGCTGTAGCCACCTGTCTGCACAAAGGACAACAACAGCTATGCTATTTACATGTATGTTGTGTGTGTGTGGCATGTACATATCCAGGGCAGGTACATGTATGTCATATCCAAACATGAGGGTGTGTACTGGTGTACAGCAACAGTCATCTGCTAATGCTGTAAATAACCGAGGGCCCCTGGTATGTGTACAGCTGACCTGGTTACAGACAGTGGTATCATTGCATTGCATAACACATGATGCAACTGTGTCAGTACATGGGTACTCTCTACAGTTGATGTAGAGCTTGGTACAGTCCACTGGTCAAGGGTCACATGGTGGTGTACTCTTATATGTCCTACAACATGTATGGATGTGTGTTGGTGGTCCGAGGGCATGGTGGTGTCTGAGGTTTACATCCTAGAATGCAGCATTTGACACTGTGTCCTGCACCTGACTCATCTGTGATGCCTTTTGTGGGGGTACCGGTCAGTACATGTGAGTGGCCTCTATGTATGTGGGGACACCACCACCTGGAGCGGTCCATACCTGTGTTATGGCCCACATGTCTGGTTCTGAGGTATATGGTGGTAGTGCTATTGTGCACTACAGAGCCTTCAGCCAGGTGTTCCTCACTGCACAGATGTCAGTACTCCCCATTGTTGGATCTACAGTGAGCAGCTGTGATTATGGATGCTACACATCTAGCACTGGTTAGCATAAGCATACAATGCAGTTGTCCTCTAGGTGTCAGGGTGTTATCCTGTGTTTAGGACATTTGCCTTGGAATGGCACTATATGGGTGAATGCGACTTGGGTATTATCCCCACTCCCTTGAATCATGGATGCATGTGATATGTGTCAAAGGCCTGTCTACTGTCAGTCATGTCATCCCAGAATGACAAACACTGGACAACCTCGTACTTACAGCAGGACATTGGCTCATTGTGTTGGTCAAGCAGTTGCCACTCCTAGCAAGGCTCATTGTGTTGGTCAAGCAGTTTCCACTCCTAGCAAGACATCACTGTGAGTGGTGGTATTGTGCTTGGTATAGGATGGTACATCTAAGGTGATGGACAGCAGCAGATGTTGTGTAAAAGACCGGTGTCAGATATATGTAGAGCAGCGTTCCTGCTAACAATGACAACTACTAACACCAGAGCCCATTACAATGTGTTCTTTACATCTAACTGTAATAGCATGGCCACTGTGGCCTTCCGTGTTTAGAATCAGAGTGCATCCCAGACAGCCCTGTGCTACTAAGTGTATGAGCATGCCCAGTATAACCTTGTGTAGATGGACACATAGTGCATTCCGAACAGCCCTGTGCTACTAAGTGTGTGAGCATGCCCAGTGACACCTTGTGTCAGTTATGTGCCTCTGTGTATGGGCATGGCCATTGTAACCCTGTATAGTGATAGTAGTCATCCATTCCACAGATGGGCATACTCCAGGTCAGGATGGATTCCTACTTTAAACACACAGGTTCACAGGTATGTACATCTTAACTGCCAGCATCCCTGTTGATGTCCGCATTCCTAGAAGGTCATAATGACAGCCTTGAAATGTGTAGTCTGTGTGGTGCGACTTGTAACTATGTAGTATTGTAATAGTGATCTGTAGATAGGCAGGTGTTCTGTTCCCACCACTGGCGTGTGTGTGTGTGTGTTTGTCCCCATCTGCCTGAGGACTGAATAATGCTTTTAGACTGCTCACACTCCATACAATTCTTATACCCACCTTTGGCAAGGCTGATGATGTCACCCACCTACAAATACACCTCTGGGAGTGCTGTGTCCCAGTAATCTCGGTAGTGCATTCTGTAACTGTGTAATGCTGTAGTGTAATAAAGTAGTTAGGTCGGTGTTCTAATCCCAGACTTGCCAAGTGTGTGTGTGTGTTTGTCCCCATCTGCCTGAGGACTGAATAATGCTTTTAGACTGCTCACACTCCATACAATTCTTATACCCACCTTTGGCAAGGCTGATGATGTCACCCACCTACAAATACACCTCTGGGAGTGCTGTGTCCCAGTAATCTTGGTAGCATGTTCTGTAACTGCATAATGCTGTAGTGTAATAAAGTAGTTAGGTCAGTGTTCTAATCCCAGACTTGCCAAGTGTGTGTGTGTGTGTGTGTGTGTGTGTGTGTGTGTGTGTGTGTGTTTGTCCCCATCTGCCTGAGGACTGAATAATGCTTTTAGACTGCTCACACTCCATACAATTCCTATACCCACCTTTGGCAAGGCTGATGATGTCACCCACCTACAAATACACCTCTGGGAGTGCTGTGTCCCAGTAATCTCAGTAGCACATTCTGTAACTGCGTAATGCTGTAGTGTAATAAAGTAGTTAGGTCGGTGTTCTAATCCCAGACTTGCCAAGTGTGTGTGTGTGTTTGTCCCCATCTGCCTGAGGACTGAATAATGCTTTTAGACTGCTCACACTCCATACCATTCCTATACCCACCTTTGGCAAGGCTGATGATGTCACCCACCTAGAAATACACCTCTGGGAGTACTGTAACCCAGTAATCTGGGTAGCGTGTTCTGTAACTGCGTAATGCTGTAGTGTGCTAAAGTACTTAGGTCGGTGTTCTAATCCCAGACATGCCAAGTGTGTGTGTGTGTGTCTGCCTGCATGAGACAAGTACAGTGCTTTGTAGAGTATGCACTCTCTGTACAAATCACATGACCACCTTTGTCATTCCTGCTGTTGTCACCCACCTAGGTATACACCTGTAGGCATGCTGCAACCCAGTATTCACCATAGCGCGTGCCCTAAAAGTGTATTGCTGCAGTGTGATACGGTAGGTAGGGGTTTGTATACAGGACATGGCAAGTGTGTGTTTGTCTGTCAGAGCCTGTGTAGAGGTGGCTGTGAGTGTCTTACCATTGGACATGTTGGGGAGTGGATTTTGTAGTTTTCCTATATGGTGTCCATCTTATGACACATTGGCCACCTCATGAGGAGTACAGCTGTCAGTCAGCCATGGGACTGTGTTGGCAAGCCATACCCCTACATCTGGCAAAAGGCCTGGTGAACAAAGTATGCAACCCTACTAGTACCCAGTATATGTCCTGCACCCATGTGCCATGCACAAACAAACTTGCCTAGGATATCCCGCTATGTTGCTAGTACCATGCACATTGATGACAGATAGTAGGCATGGTGTGAATGCAGTGGCCTGCAGAGGACATGGCACCCTGTACAGTGGTACAATAGGCACATATATGCGGACATTGTGCCTTCACTATGTTCCACACTGGATGCCTGCAACATATGTGGTGCCATCAAATGTGATCCACAGAGGCCATACAATGCTGTACACATGTGCCCTGTATGGACCCATGCCACTGACACCATGGAATACCTGTATCATACTATCAATGCAGGTGCAGGGTCGACCTGCTCACTATAAGCAGGTTTTGCCACACCAGGCCAGTATTGGCATATCGGGGATAACAGGCTGTGTACACAACATGTGCCTGCCAAACCAGGTACACCTGTACATGTCACTGTACAGTATTGTGGGACATGCACATCCCAGGCAATGTCCATGTGAAGGACTATCAAACACAGACATGGCATGCATTGCAAAGCTATGGCCATACACATTGGTAACCAGGATGTCAGGGCAGATCATGCAGTACCCATCTGTGTGGGACATTGCAGACACTACACCCCTGCACTGCACACCATTGTCAGGTGATGCGATGCCAAGGATTACCCCTCACCCAGCCTTGTACAGCCATCTTGCACAGCCAACCACTACACACCCATGAAGCAATGCATACATGCATGCCAGTACTGGCACCTTGTGTCTGCATGTGGGTTATGATGCTCCCAACCACAGTCACTCCCAGTATAACCCTCATTGGCATACCAACAGATGTCAAACACTTTCACATGCCCTAGCCCATAGAACCTCCAGATATCCCCTGTGGTGCATGTAGTCCTGTGCATTACTGCAGTGTGGCAAACTAAGTAGTTAGGTTGTGTATTTGTGGCCCTGGCAAAGAGTGTCAATGCGTGTCCATTAGAGAGTGTGGTTGTGGTGACAATGGCATCCGTTCATGTGGACAGCCATGTGTGCCACACCTAATGTATGTCTACTATATCTCTGTTGCAGATGTCACTCACCTACACACATATATGTTCTTACAGCACAGCAACATGTCACCTTTGTGGCACATGTAGTAACGTCATGCACATGTAATAGTAATGAGTAGTCAGTCAGGGGTTTGACCCCTGTACTGTTAGGCATGTGGCAGACGATGCTTAGGGTTAAGTCTCCAAGCCCTTCCCTGGTGTACTTTGCCTGTCCCACCCACACACTCTCTGGTGGATGTGAAGGAGTACACCTGCTCAGCAGCAGCATGTGTATTGTAAGTGATGGACATGGTCAGGTGATGGCCTCTGCACCTATTGCAGTCCTCCTCTAGCTGATTGCATGTGGAACAGCTGTGATGGTGTTCCCATAGCCATTCGCATGATAAACACAGTACACTATCTAGGGAAAACATGTTGGTATTTGGCCATGACAGTCGCTGTGAGTGGTACCTGGATGTGGTGTTCTGACACGGCATCACAGATGATATCTGGATGTACCTCAAACATTATACACAGTGGGAAATAGCCTAAAGACAGGAGGGTGATGTGCCACACATGACTACAGCATGTAAGTGTAGCTATGCTGCATTGAGACTACTGCCTGTTTAACATGTGTGTGGTAATGGCTATTCTGCATGTTTTAATACAGACATGACAGTACTCTGTTCATGAGGGACCCCCATCTGTAGGGCCATCTGTGAACTGGTCAGTGTGTGCAACCATTTGTTTCCTGTGTTACACACTGAACACACATCTGTGCACAGCAGAAGCATAGTGTGAGGATTGCAGACAGTACATGATGATAGGGATGTGTTACTGCCATCGCATCCCTGACTGGACATGTGTCACATGAAACAGTGGTATGACAGACACTGTCTGGGGTTCCCAGTGACAAGCCAATAATGGGCAACTGTTCATAGCTGCGGTCACATGTCTACTACACATTGTACAGATGGCATGCAGTATATATGCATGTGTTGTGCTCCCTCTGCAAATGTATACCATCTGTTGTGTTGGGTTGATGGTGATATCTATGCATACTGTTGTAGGTAATCCTGTATGCTGTTGTCTATCACTAAGCCATATGTGGGTTTAAACTGCAACACCATAGGCTGAATGGGTTGGGAGGTCCCAGCAGAACCTCCTGTCCCACTTCAGCTGACCATGGCACCGGGCACTAGCACATCTGGGGCCCAGCCTTGGACATCAACCTCTGTTGGCTCTGCACCACCTTCTGGTGGTACCACCACTGAGGATGGAGCATGTCCCCTGGGAGCAGGACCAGACAGGTACATGTCTGCTGTCGTGTGGTCCTGGACGTGTTGCGTTGGGGGCTCACTAAGGGGTTCTGAAGCCAGATACACAAGCTCAAGGGTGGAGTGTCACATTTACAGGGTGATGCTGCCCCTCCTGGACAGCCCCCAGCACTGCCTCCTTTGCAGCTGTTTAGGTGCAGTGGCAGTTGCCCATGGCTGGGGACCTCCATCCCACTGTTCCCATGGGCTTGTGAATGCCGAACACCCATCCCTGTCTGGGGTGTATCCCCCCACATGTGTCATATACCAACCCTGTATGCTGTCTTTTCTGTGATCCTACCCTACCTATCCTCCACGGCCATACCTACACTCCTTCCCCTACATCCGACCCTCACCTATGGAAACATAAGGCCAATCGGCTCCTAGGACAACATCTGCCCTATACATAGCTGTCCATTTCACACACGTGCCCACTGGACACATGTAACCCTTGTAATATGCATCACAACATACTCCTGTTATCCTCACCCCTGTCCCTCAGGCGCACGATCCTGGTATGCACATCACTCCTAAATGGTCCAGGTACACGTGATGAGGATGACCCCATTGTACACACAACACTACCGGTCCCTCTATGGTTACCCCATTTACCTTTATCATGATGATGATGTTGCACACAGCACCTTGCAAGAGTACTGTTCACACATAATGATTGGACAGGTACTGTTGTGTTAATGTACATTACATGCACAGAGTGATGTATATGGCCAATGTACAACTATTTGTGTGTATGAATGACACATGTCTGTCTGAGGGAGTCTTGAGATCACATAGAACAACACCACTACATAATACAGGTGTCGCTGGTGTTTCCCGTTTCATTCATTTGTAATGCTTTGTTGCCACATGGTATGTTCCTGATATATCTCTATATATGTATGTACCTATATGCTGGACATAAACACTCACATATACATCTACATGATGGGATACATTCCTATACTGTTGAATGACTGCGCTGTATGATATGTTTGTGGTACTGTCCATTGTCTGTATATCTGCCATGGCGTATTGGTAATTCACATTAGCTGTGTGTGCAGGGTCCTGGTTCTGACCCTTGCAGAGGACATTTATTTGGTTGCAGGGCAGAACAAGGCCATTGGATATGGAGGGAGTAAGGCACATTAAAGCAGTTGGGAGTGGGTGTGCATGGGTTTGCATGGTGTTAAGCACTGCTGACCTCTGGTTACAGCTTCTTACACTCGGTTAGCCTCTACATTGCTTTACCAGTGCAATACTTGCATACTGGTAGCCAAACACGCTTACACCCACTCGCTCCCACACTTGCAAATGCACCGACATTGGTGCTTGCATCTGTCACTCACACCCCTGGGTGGGAGCGAGGACCACAATATTACCTTGTGATGCCTATTACATCGGACTACATGACTACAGTATCGGGAATGGCTGCCCATTAGGCGAAGGCATGGTGTTCAACTGTATGGAATTGGCGGCCTGTCCAGTGAATTAATCATATTATTTGTGTGTTCCTCATACAATCTGCTCCCATCTGGCTGATACATGGGAACCGAGACTCTTCAATACAGACAAGTAATTGGGTTTTGGGAGCCACATCCATCGGCCGAGTCATGCTACCGCATACCTATTATAGGTTTGCCACCTTTTCAATTGGCCAAGGTGGGACTTTAGGGTTAACACCTGTCCCACTTTGTGAGGGACAGTCCCTCTTTAGGCAGTTGTGTCCTGCGAAAATAATCAAGACATAGCAAATGTCCTGAGATTACAGGACAATATTATATCCTAAGTTTCTTTAATAGTTGCATAAAACAGTTATTTTATATATGAAACTTCTATATGTTATGTGAAGTAGCATAAGCAATTCAAATGTTACTAGAATAAGCTTTTATTTGTGCAAATAAGTAAAATTCTGTACTATGCATGGCTGTAGGTATGTTTTGTCCTGGAAAGTCTGACATTTCTACAGAACATGTCCCACTTTGGGCATTTGAAAAGGTGGCAACCCTATAGGACCTTTATGTAGAGATGTCAGATTTTGCAGGGCAAAACATACCCACAGCCAGTACAAAGGAGAGTACTTCACTGTTTTGCCTAAATAAAAGGTTATTCTTGTAGCATTATAGTTGCTTATACTGTTTCTTATAACATTTAGGTGTTTCAGATACAAAATAATTGTTTTATGCAACTACTACAGACAATATAGGAAATCTTTGTCCTAAATCACAGGACATTTGCCATAATTACAATTATTTTGCAGGACACAACTGCCCAAAGGGGAGTGTCCCTCGCAAAGGTGGACAGGTGGTAACCCCAACCCTATTATTCTATCATCTTTCTAAGGTAGTCGGCGGAACATGTGCTTTCTCTCACTAGCAGACCTCTCATATGAATGGGGAAGAATGAACACTGAATCAGGGACACTGCATAACAACCTCAGGGACACATTTAGAAGTTTGGTGCTATTAACCTGACACATTGACAGACCCAGAGCACATATGTATTCATACACATTGTCTGAGGTACATGCTGTTTATGACTCT